>NW_016813202.1:2225193-2228923 GCF_001698545.2 Rhinopithecus bieti
AAAAAAAAAAAAAAAAAAAAAAAAAAAAGAACATATATGAGAACTCTGTTCTTTCTGTCCAAACTTTCTGTAAATCGAAAACTGCACATACACACACTATTAATTTTTTTAAAAGGTGTTCAATGCATAAAGGATTTTATGGCCAAGTAATTTTTGGAGATACTTCCTATAGTTTGTGATTCTCTTTGTGATTCATATAGAATACTAGGTATGACTGGGAAATTCTGAAGTAAGAAAAGTATGCTTAATATTATTTATCCTAGCATTTCTTAAACTTATATGATCATGGACATTTTCCCCCAAGGGAAAATGATTAACATCCTGGGGAACTCGTGTTTCAGAGTATTCGTAAGATTCTTTCCAAATCTGGAAGTCTGGTTTTGTCTGTGTTGTGAACTTGTTTAGTAGAAATCAGACATCACCAAATGATCCTATGGAATCCAAATGAGAGCCAGGCTATGGGCCCCAGTGGTTCCAGAAGAGCATGTTGGTGCCTTGTGAACTGTATTAGTCTGTGTTCGTGCTGCTGATAAAGACATACCCGAGACTGTGCAATTTGAAAAAGAAAGAGGGTTAAGGGACTCACAGTTCCACGTGGCTGGGGAGGCCTCACAATCATGGCGGAAGGTGAAAGACAGTCTCACATGGTGGCAACCAAGAGAAGAGAGCTTGCCTGGGGAAACTCCCCTTTATAAAACCATCAGATCTCGTGAGACTTATTCACTAACACGAGAACAACGCAGGAAAGTCCCACCCCCAGGATTCAATTACCTTTCATCAGGTCCCTTCCACAACACATGGGAATTGTCGGAACTACAATTCAGGATGAGATTTGGGTGGGGACACAGCCAACCCATATCATGAGCCCTACCTTTGCAGCATATCAGTGCCCAGTTTAACCACCTCTGAGAGCAAATTTCGTAAATGCCTTTAAGAGAACTTAACAGGTCAGCTACTTATTAAAATATGAAAGATGTTATATTCACACCTAAGGTAAAGAAATCTAGTAGCAATCCACATATCCCACTGGTTTTTTAAAAATTTGAGAGAATTTCTCAATCAAAATCAATCCTTATGGGGAAGTTGAGAAGTCAAAGCTGGTGCTGCTGTTTGCATGAAAGGTGGGCGGCATGGCTGTGCATCTTGAGAGCATTTGCTCCATAAACACTCATTTACTGACTTGCTGTTGATTGTTCATTGTGTTCATGTAAACAGTGAAGCACCGGCTTAAACTTACGCTAACACATTTTTTCACTTCAATTTTTATTCTGGCTTCAGAGTATGAAGTAATACTCCCTCTGATTCGAGGAAGGGGAAAAGTGATATTCCCCAGTCCTGCCTCTTCCCCCGCCCTCCACAATTTCCCCAAGCTGAAGCCTCCTTTAGAATGATCAGAAGAGTGTAAGTCAAGGCAAAAGTCCCCAGGCGTCCAGAGAAGGCCTTGGCATGACAACAGCGGCTTCTGTTCATTCTGCGCAGGACTTTTTTTTCTTTTTTTTTGAGATGGAGTCTCACTCTGTCGCCCAGGCTGGAGTGCAGTGGTGTGATCTCAGCTCACTGCAACCTCCGCCTCCCGGGTTCAAGCGATTCTCCTGCCTCAGCTTCCCGAGTAGCTGGGATTATAGGCGCGTTGCCACTGTGCCCAGCTAATTTTCATATTGTTAGTAGAGACGGGATTTCACCATGTTGGCCAGGCTGGTCTCGAATTCCTGGCCTTAGGTGATCCGTCCGCCTCGGCCTTCCAAAGCGCTGGGATTACAGGCGTGAGTCACCGCGCCCGGCTCTGTGCAGGACTTTTAGGGGACTTCCAGAAGCACCTTATGACATCCTATTCTTTCAGTTCAGCCACAGGACATAGCCACTTGGCCACTGGCAATGGCCTTCACCAAGTCCATGTTCCCTCTCGCCATTTCCAACCTTCTTGTGCTTGATCTCTTTATCTTTCTAATCCTTTGATTAAGTACTTGGCTTTAGACTCCAGGTTCAGGCTATTTTTGCTTTGATGATAGGTTTACTTAGGTGTCCATGATTCTCACCTTCCAGCACTCTCCACTGGCTTCTTGTCCATGCCTGGTCTCTGATTCCATCCACCATTATCACGGGTAAGAGGCGCTCCTTTTGTTTATCCTCATTCTCCAGTGTGCCCACTGGCCAGGGCCTCCAACAAAGAACTAGAAAATATTTGATAGCTGCCTCCTTACCTTTTCCCCAGTCTCCTGCACAATTTCCTGGTAGAGAACTTGGGGATCCACTCTGGAGCTTTGCAAATAGGAGCCTGACAAGGGCTGAGAGGCGAAAGGAGAAACTCACAGTTATCATGTGCCTGTTGCACCAAAAGCTGTGCTTGTTTTTCATTGAATACTTATAACACCGCCGTTTCACAAAGGAGATAACCGAAGCTCACAGAAATTGACTTAACTCTTCCATAGCTAGCAAGGGGCAGAACTACAATTTGAACATCACCGTAGTTGATTCCCAAGCCTATTTCTTCCCTCTCTATCTCAGTGCCTCATTAGAACGCTTAATTCTAATATACAGACATGTGGTCCAAAGTATAGAGAAGCAAATATAATTAAACTTATGTTTCACGTTATTTTTGTTACCACTTAATAAATGATAATGAATATTGGGCACATTCTTTCCTTTCTTTATTCATTCACTCAACAAATATCTATTGAGTAACGATGAACTATATGTCAGGCATTGTTCTAAGCACTGGGAATACATCAGTGAAAAACATGGCAGAAATCCCTATGCCTGCAAAGCTCACATTCTAGTGTGTGAGGAATAGAAAATAAGCAATAAACACAATAATAAAAAAGAAAATTGTATAGTATATTGAAAGGTGATAAATGGACTGGAGAGAAGAAATGGAGCAGAGAAGGGTATGGGTTAGGAGGTGATTCTATTTCTAAACAGTGGTGATTGAGAAGATGTCATTTGAACAAAGACTTGGTGGAAGACTTCCCAAGGACATTGGTGTGACTGGAGGAGAGTGAGCCATGTGTGCTAGGGGGAGGGACAGGGAGTAATACAGACACCGGCTTGTGAAGGCCATTGAAAGGGCTTTTCCTTTTACTTTACTAAAATAGGGAGCCACTGAGTGTGCTTGAGCAAAAGAGTGATGGATGTAAGTTAAAAGGATTGCTGCACTGAGAACAGACTGAGATTGTCTGAATGTCTAATTTATGGTTGCACATTCACTGTATCTCATTAGGTTAAGGTTAGAGAGAATTTAACAAGATCAAGATAATGGCAAAAGTTCATTATGCTGAGATGGGCCACAGAGAAGAGCTGACTGTAAGGGAAGCCTAGAATTAATGTCGTGATGAATGTAGGACCCAAGGAAAAGAACAGTAATTAGGAAAGAAAAGTGTGGCCTCTGACTGGGGAATCTCAATGTATAACCTCAGCCTGTCTTTTCAGTTTGATTTCCTGGATGTACATCTCTCTTTTCTCCAACTTGTGGAAAGATTTCAGCTTAAGAAATGAAATTTTCTCTAAAGATTTCATTTTTAGTTATGCATTTAAATTCCAATATAAGTGACCATTTTGGGTCCAATTCATATTTTCTAAGCAGATGCCATCAGTTACGTGAAAGTTTTTCAATATCTGCTGATTGATTCTCTTGTAGTCACTGCTTTCCTTCTCTTTTCACTTAACTAGTTTCACTTAAAGAATCGGAGACAAGACCGGGCGCGGTGGCTCAAGCCTGTAATCCCAGCACTTT
>NW_016813202.1:2229405-2263627 GCF_001698545.2 Rhinopithecus bieti
AAAAAAAAAAAAAAAAGAATCGGAGACAAGATGAATAGAATCGCTTTCCAAATAAATCTGAGAATTTTCTCTCTTGTCCTCTTTCGATGGTACCGGTTCCCTTTCCTCCAGCTTAGAATTCAGAGAGTGAAATAAGAGATTTTTCTCTCTTGAATAGCCAGATGTATTGCTTTGATGCTAGTTTCCCTCTTATTTAAATGATGAATCTTGTTTATATTTATTAAATATAAAGGAAAAATACATTTAATGAGCACCCATTACATTTAAATCACCACGCTGGGATTGAAGTATGAACATGAGCCAGGGATGGTGACATGCATTATAGTCCCAGCTACCTGTGAGGCTGAGGCAAGAGGATTGCTTGAGCTCAGGAGTTCAAGACCATCCTGAGCAACAGAAAAAAGCCCATCTTAAAAAAAAAAAAAGAAAAGAAATAAGAACATTGGCAGGCATACCCTCTGAGCTCAAAGAGCTCAAAGCCAGTGGTAATCTTACACCAGTGGGAACTTTGTCACTGGACTCTAGTTAAAGACATTTTCTAATTATTTAACCTATAGTATGGTCCTGCAGAATTAACTGACTATGAAAGGGGCATTAACCACCTCTCCTTGTTGCACTGGTATTAAGGAATAGGTGAAATAAGACTTTGGAAATATGTACATGTCTAGATACATTATTACTTGGAATCACCTTTCACTCTTGGTGACTTTTTGTGGTCATCCTGATCTTGTAAAATCACTACTGGGATTTCAACTTGCAGGACTATCTTACATATCTGAAAGACTTACAAATAAACCCAGCACATGCAAATCCATATTTGAGTAATAAGTCAATAACTAATCATTCATTTTCCAAAAGATTCATAAATGAATACTCTGAGACAAGATCTTCTTAAGTATTAAAAAATATGATTCAATCCTTTAAATATTCATAAAGGACACACTCCTCTTTAGGGAAGAAGGTATAGAGAGAGGTACAGTTATACCTGGGATATAGTATTAATTCCTATTAGCTCTACAAGGTGAAAAGATAACAGCATTGAAATTGAAGATTCTATGAATCCTATGAATATAAAATCCGTATCACAGAGAATGAAGGCAGTGCATTGTATCAAATAGAGGAAGACAAGGAGAAATTCGTTGTCATTCCTCAAGGGCACACCGTGAAGAAAAAGGAGCTGTACTTTTCCACTTCCTTCAACAAAGGGGACAGCTTTTAGATGATACTGTATTTTCTTAACGTCTCTCCTATTTTCTGTGATTGCGTTCATTTTTTGTGTGTGAAATAGATAAACATACTTGTGGTAAATGTTACTAATACATAGTTTTATCTATTTGCATCTATTATCTCTCTGTCTTTTTCTATAGATATCTCTTTGTGTATATATACAGCATAAAAACTCTGTACAAGATATGTATTTTACCCAAAAATCTATCCATTTCTAATTCTAACCCACTCTGCAATCTAGTGTTGTAACGCATAAATCACCTCAAAAGTGAAAGATTATTATGGATCTCTTCCACTTTTCCATATATCATATTTCAGAGCACTTCAACAAATGAAATGGCAAAGCTGCTGTTGCTGTCCTAGAGACTGTAGGAAATAAACACACCATGTACGTGCATGCGCACACACATGCACACACACACACACACACACACACACACCCCTTTGCCTTCTTCAAGTGTATCATCAATTGATGAGACAAAAACTAAATATATGATCTAATCGCTTGACATGGCTAGATTCAGATAAAGCTGCTGCTCTGTCTGCAAAAAACAGAAGACACGCGGCACAGCAGATGAGAACAGGTGCCTGGATGTCTTGGTATTTCCGAGTAGCAATACCCTCAAACCAATTTTATCACTAGTGTCCAGAAGTGGACACTTCCCTTTCTTCTTTTTCATGCTTTTACTTCATCTGGGAGGAAGCAACCCTGCCTAGCTCCTCCTCTGAAAGATACACCAGCAAGTCCAGGTGTCTGCAGGGCTAGGGCCCCTCAGGTGTCTGTGTCTTCAACACACTCGGTTCCAGGGCCCTTGCGACCAACACGGCTCAGCCCAGAATAAAGGTATGCCTCCCTGCAGACTTCCAGCCCAGCTTGGACCCCTCAGGGTGTCAGAGGTCACAAAATGCTCACAATGCATCGACTTCATTTATCCAATGAATGTCATACATCATCTTTTAATTGAAGGGAATTGTAGGGAGAAAACAGGAACAAAATATTTAAACTGAGAGAGTGCCTCCTTTCCAAAGAGAACAGGTGTCACAGTTTTAGAGGACCTTGTCTCTCAGCCTCCACCAAGGGCACTCCAGGGTGATGCAAGTGAAAAATCCCATTGGACTTACCTGTAAGAATCCCATCAACCACCCCAGTCAGTCTTCTCTTTCAGATCCCCAGGCACTGCTTAGGTCCTGAAGCTCTGATCTTACTGTGGTGATTTAGTGGCCTGAAGGAGCATTTGGCAGTGATGACACAGCCTTGGCTCTGAGATGAAGCATATGGCTCGGGAGAGCCTGACTCATTGTTTTCTGATAATGTTTACATGTTAAACCATCGACTCAGATCTGAAATATCACATGTTCCTTGGTGGCCTCTGCATGTGACTGTGACTCAGTGCTGGAGCTGTGGCTCCCTACCAAGACAACCAGAAGGACACCTCTGGTTGCCACACTGGAACCACTACGCCACAGCCGTGCCATGGCTACAGGCACCCGGACTTGTACTGTAGTTCTCCTTTTGGTCCTCTGTGGTGCACCTTTACCTCAATAATAGATTAAATGATTAAAGTGATTAAATAATAAAAAAGACCAATTTCTGTGTCACTCAGATCTAGGTTCAAATCAGCTCCACAACTTAGCAAGTGTGAGAACCTGAGCAAAGTACCTAGGCTCTGAGCCTCAGTTTACTCATCAGTAAAATGGGGATGATAATATACCCATATCTTATGTTATCATATCATATACCCATATATTATCATATTCGTATCCCATATCAATATTGTGAGGAATACACTAGATCACGTACCTAAGCTATTCTTCATGGAGGATATCATGATTGGAGTGTAAGAAATGATAGCATTATCAGTGGCAAATCTGCATTCAAACGCGTTTCCGTGAGCTGGGTTATAGGGGACTGTATTCCGGCAGATTTACTTAGTAGCTGCAGCTGAATGCATTATACCTAAAATAGACTTTCTACCTGAAAGAGGATACAGCAAGTAAGATTCTAAAATGTGGAATTGGCTGAGTGGAAGAGGCGGGGCTTTGGATAGTGAGGTCTCAGGTATTTCAGGCTGCAAATCTGGTGACTCTTCTTACGTGGTGGCCAAACATTTGGTCAGATTGTCACCCGCTGTTCTTTGGGATACAGACCATGTGCCGTGGCAGCTTTGCTATTAGGATAAAGAATGGAAAAAATTCAGAACCCTGGAATACGGCTATAGATTTTTTTTTCTGAAGAAGTGGTCTGTACTTAGATCCAAGTTAGCCAGTCTGCAAGTGGAAATGAGAGATCAATGCCTTACCTGTGGCTTGCATTCTAAATTCACAGACAATCCTATATTTGTCAATATTGCTGAGTTTTAAAAAGAAATTTATTCCTACTAAACTGAGCAGGCAGGGACAGTGACAGGAAGTCTGCAGCCTTCATAGATTGGTAACTTAAGACTTTTCCATCCAGGCTCTGAGGATTTCTTCAGACAAATGTACATTGGCATTACACTTGCTATCTCACTATCATTATTTTGAATGACCTCAAGGCATTGGCCATTAAGCTATGGAATAGAGGACGGGGAAAAGCCCAGAGATCAGTAGGTATATTAGTTTGTTCTCATGCTTCTAATAAAGACATACCCAGGACTGGGTAGTTTATAAAGAAAAGGAGATTTAATGGACTCACACACTTCTACATGACTGGGAAGGCCTCACAATCATGGCAGAAGGCAAAGGAGAAGCAAAGTCACATCTTAAATGGCGGCAGGAAAGAGAGCATGTGCAGGGGAACTCCCCTTTAGAAAACCATCAGATCTCATGAGACTTATTCACTATCATGAGAACAACAAGGGAAAACTTGCCCCCATGATTCAATTATCTCCCACTGGGTCCCTCCCACAACACGTGGGGATTATGGGAGCTACAATATAAGATGACATTTGGGTGAGGACACAGCCAAACCATATCAGAAGAAGATAAAGGAAAGGAATTTTCCAGCTAAATACCATGTTTAAGTGAAATCTTTGTCTGTGGTTACTTGTATATGGAATTAATTGAGAAATTATTCCAACACTGGAAATTCTGTAACCTTTTGAGGGAATTGTATTGCCGGAGGCTAATAAGAGCCTGTCATTGTTAAACTTCTAAGGTTATTCCTTACCTCAAATTAAGACCAATAGGAAGTGGCCCAAAAACATCTGTGGCTTCAGAGGAAGTGATCTTCTATGACACCCATTTCATATGTGGCCATAGATGAAAACAGACAAAGAAGAATCTCTCCAGAAGCAGGACGGGAGGATGCCAGAATGGGTAACCGCGAACAGCACCTCTGACAGAGCACAGGAGTCCTGAGTTTTCCTGCCTGGCAATGTTTGGTGTTGACTTTGGCACTGCCTCTCCTGTGTGACTTCCATTGTTCTCCTTTCTGTGTAGGGGTTAGTATTGCTCCTAATTAAATACTAAATAATGCTTGCAAAGGAGCAGGATAAGTGCATTATTAGGACGTGCAGCCAGGTAGCCAGGTAGCATTTGCTTCATTTACCTGTCCTTCATCCTTTCTTTCTTCTTTCCATTCTTCTTTTTTCTGTTCTGGAATTAAAATTTGCATGGATGCAGAGTAGTCATCCTGGGGATCATTAAAACAGAAGCCACTTGCCAAGGATGAGGGAGGAGAAGCAAGCTAGAAGGAATCTGGTTCCAGATGACTTCCTTGAGCAGTTTCATCAGCTCTGGACTGATTCTCAACTTGTAGATTCCTTGCCATCTAAAACATTTTTAGTTCCCTGATGTTGAATTTTTGTGTCAATACCTGTTCGTGACCAAATTCTAACAAACCGTGGCTAGTTGCCAAGTAAAATCAGAGGTCGTGGAAAAGAGAAGAAGGTCAAATATTCTTATTTTGGGAAGCAGTAACTGAATTGATGGAGAAGGCAGTGTGTAGCACAGGAGGCAAATGTGAGGTTTGGAGGCAGAGGGTACGGTGCCTAGACAAGTTGAGGAGGCAGAAGAATGTGACTGTGTCTGGGGTCAAAATGGCAATTGAGAGGCAGGAATGATGGTCAAAAGGATAGATAAGGCCAAGGAGGGGGTAACAGTGCTCTTAGCTAAAAGACCCTCAGGGCAGACTAGGACCTGTCTCCAGCAACACACACTCTTACTTTAGCTTGGCTCCATTCTAGCAAGCATCCCTTAGTGCAGGTTGGCAACCGTAGATGGAAGAGTCAGAAGGACAACTCCCTCACCTTCCTGTTATCCTATGTAGAAGCATGTCTGAGTTGATGTGCAGCTGATCATATCATGGGCCTCCTGTTCTGTCTTTTTACTGAACAAGCATGAGAACAGTCATTCATAGTGATGAACCATCTGGGTTTAGGCTTGGGTGCCTGCTGTTCAGAGGAGCTGTCTGGGTATGCATTTGTTTCTCACTTCTGGTAAATTAGAGAAAAGTTAGGCTTAAGGATTCAGGGAAGTCACTATCCAGGCCTCCAAAATCAACCACAGTTAAATCTGTTTGGCTCTTCTCAGCCTGGGAAGCCGTTTATTTGTCTTTCATACATTTTTTGATTTGCTAATTGCATTTCTGATGATCAGATGCACTATTAGGAGTAGAGTCTCTTTGCCTAATGAAGCTATAATGAAATTCTAGTCAAGAAAAGCAACAGCATCTTAGTTACCTATATAAATATCAGAATCATTTTGTTGGGCTCTCTAATGTTTCCTGATTTCTGTTCTTGCATTTTAAGAAACTGCAGAGAAAGAAGCCCTCTCAGACATAGCAGTCATCCAAGCCCCAAGTGGACCTAAATTTGGAATCCCTGAAATTGAAAACTCCAATAATGGATTTGCTCAAATCAAGGAGAATAAAGTCCTTCCTCCTGGTATGAATAAAAATAATCACAACCTTTACTTTAAGTGGCATGCACTGGATTTTGTAATTTTCCACCCCCCTTTAATCTACTGAGAAAGAAAACAAAAAATGATGTAAGAAAATGGGAAAATCTGCTCATTGATGTTACATCACCCTTTTGCTTCTGTGTTAGCTGCAGTTCTCTAGAGAAACAGAGCTGAAACTGACAGAGTTCTCTGATAGAAACAGAGAAACAGAGCTGTAGTTCTCTAGAGAAACAGAGCTGATAGGGCATAGACATATAGGGAGATATATATAGAGAGAGATAAATGTAGACATATAGATGTCATATATGTCAGAAATATGTAAATATATATGAATATTTTAAAATTTGATGAACATGTTAATAAATTAAAATATTTTAAATTATAGATACATATATACATATATAGATGTAGAGAGAGAGAGCGAGAGAAAGAAAAAGATTGAGATTTATTGTAGAAAATTGGCTCACACAATTAAGCTGGCGGGCCAAGAGAGCCAATGACATAGTTCCGTCTGAAACCCAATAGTCTCAAAACCCAGGAAGAGCCAATGTTTTAGTTCAAGTCTAAAAACAGGAGGAAACCAGTGTCCCAGCTTGAAGGCAGTTAGTCAGAAGGAGTTCCCCCATACTCAACTTTCTTGTTCTATTCAAACCTTCCACTAACCGGATGAGGCCCATTCATGTAAGGGAGGGCTGTCTGCTTTACTCGGTCCACTGTAAATGTTCACTGCATGCAGAAACAGCCTCATAGGCACACCCAGAATAAAGTTCAACCAAATATCTGGCCACCTCATGGCCCAGTCAAGTTGATACATAAAATTAACCATCACACCTTAACTGAGATGAAAAGGTAGATGTTTATAGCTTAGATCTAGCTCAGAGGTCAGTGTTTTTAAAAAATTTTTTAAATTACTTATTGTCAAAAGAATGGATCAGAGACTGCCAGGAACACATATGTAGTGGAAAAAAAAAAAGTTTTATTTATCTTGTTTCAGAAAGAGTGGTCTCACTTTGGGGAAACCCCAGGAGCATTTCAGGAGGGAGTTGTTAAAGGGGTCTTTTAGCGTTGGGGCTTATGTTAGATGATTTGAGGAGGGATTAGGACACGGAGACTTGTATTAGATTTCAGACTGCTAAGAAGGTAGGAGGTGAATCAGGCCACCTCCTTCCCGTAGCAAGTCTGGGATCACATACGTACTGATTCTTAATTTTTCTACTCACCTTACCTAGTATTTCTTGTTAATCACCCCAAACTTCTATCTTTACGAAATGTTTTTAGGACAAACCTTCTATACTTTCCAAGATACATTGTATCTTCCTTTACTTATACTAAGAAGGTAGGTCAATGCAGAGATTGGGTGTCGTAATGAGTTTTATCTAAGAGGTGAGAGTATTAATACGTATTGTCACGGAAGCAGTAGCCACTCACACTGGTGATGTTAGTCAGAAGAGGGGGATATTGAGTCATGTTTGTGTCACAGGGTGGCCTTATGTCTTTCTCTAAACATGGCTATGGAGTGACCTTATCTATGTGTTATTTTGAGCATTATTTGTGATCCTTTGGGAACATTGTTGTCTGGTTGGCAGCAGAGCCATTTTCCACTTTCTCTTACCAACATTTAAAAATCGAGAGAATTTTACCTAAAATATAGGTTTGTTTTCTCTTGAAAACATTTCAAATATTGGGCAATGTTGGGCTTTTATTTCCAGATGATTCTAATAGGCTATCTTATCTCCAGTTTGCCCTAGTCCCTATCCATTTATTATTATTTGATACCAGACACACTCCATTCTTTTACGATATCTTCCTGGCGTTTGTAGACATATGCATTTTCAATCTTTGGTGTAGATGATGAGTTAATCAGACATTTGGAATGGGCTGAGTCTTTCCAATTATTAAAAATATCCACTTTTCATAATGTCTTCACAGTTATTGAAATGAAAGCATTTACCATCATTTAACTAAATTATTATACATTAAATTGTGGTCTATCTTACTTGGGGAAAGTAAAATGAAGCCCCAAAACATCATGTATCATATTTCAGTTGACTGATCAGTCTGTAAGTGGCTCAGCTGACTTACGTTAAATTGAAAAGATAGAAACTAAAATACTCCTTGTCTCTTTCTAGCGAAACCTCATAGAATATCTATAACGTCTCTATCAGTGGGACTCTAGTACAAATGACAGAATAATCTCTCTCAAACTAGCTTAAACAAAAATAATTTATTGACTTTCATAACTGGAAAGCTAAGGGTAAGATTCATCTGTACAGTTTGATTCAGGCACATAAATAGAGCCATATCTGAATGTGATCTTTTCTATCTCTCATCTGTTCTCCATTATGTTGGTTTTAGTCTCAAGATTTGCATGGAAGTGGCATGGCTTCCAAAATCTACATTCTTACATACTTAACAGCAGCGGAAAGAAGGACTTCTCTTTCACGAAGTGAGTGAAGGAACATTCTTGGTCTGAATACCATTGGTGCAATTTGGCTAAGATGTTTATCCTTGAAGTAATCATCTTGCAAATAATAGAATATAATAATTGTTTCAGCTCTGTTTCTTACACCTGGTCCTGGAGCTGCAGGTGGTCAGCCCTACCCACTGATATAGTAGTGGATCTCAAAACAAAAGCTAGAGTACTAGTAATGGAAAAAGGTGAATGGCAGGAGAGAACTTCAAACAATAAATATTTGGGAGTCTCATGCAATAAATATCTATTGCAGCTTGATAAAGTCACCACCTTTTAAGGGTCTGATCTTCACTTTGATAGGTTCAGAAACAGTATTTGCAGAGAAGATGACGGCATTGGTTGTAAATCCCTGTAAACCTATTGGAAACTGGTTTGTATATTTGTCTCAGGCTTCCTAGGAAGCAGACTCTGAAATAGAGACTTGTGTGTAAGAAATTGATTGAAGAGTTCTCTCAACACATTTGCGGAGGAGTGAAGAAAGTAAGAGTGGGAAGAAAAAAAGTTTGAATGTAATGAAGTCACCAAAAAGGTCTTTAGCTGGTGTTACAGGAAGCTCTGGAGCAAGGATGTTCTTTTATGTGTGGGGGCTAAGCCCTTATATTCTCTTCTTAGCTGTACATTTCCCAGAAAAGAGGTGGGCAGGGAGACTGTCTTCTGATAAAAGAAAATCCCAAAGAATGACTTAGCTGGGAGATGCCAGCTGTCAACATTCCTGGCAACTGGGAGAATGACTGCTTTGGTTTTGCTGTGGAGGGCAGGTCTTGGTAGCACGCCATAGCATCCACTGCAATAATGTATGACTCCATCCCAGACATGTAACTGGTAAGGGAAAACAAATACTGCTGGGTGCAGTCGCTCACGCCTGTAATCTCAACAGTTTGGGAGGCCAAGGTGGGAGGATCACTTGAGTCCTGGAGTTTGAGATCAACCTGGGCAACACAGTAAGACCCCATCTCTAAAAAAAAAAAAAAAAAATTAGCCAAGTGTGGTGGCGCACGCCTGTAGTCCCAGCTACTCGGAAGATGGAGAAGTGGGAGGATCACTTGAGCCTAAGAGGTCGAGGCTACAGTGAGCTGTGATTGGGCCACTGTACTCCAGCCTGAGTGACAGAGCAAGACCTTGTCTCAAAAGAAAAATGAAAGAAAAGAAAAGAAAAAAGAAATACTTACGTCAGTTCATCACATAATGCTATTCAAAGAATGAAAGTCTCTCTTGGAGAATAAAATAACTATCAAAAACTCACTTGGTGAGTAAGGCGGTAAAATAGAGTGGAGCGTGTGCTTTAAAGGAGCTACCTCCGTATGGTCTTGGAATGTCTTTGCCTCCATCACATAAATACACCTGGCCATAAGACAGAGCAGAAAGCTCACATCCTGTGGAGGTGAATCAGACCACCTCCATCCCACAGCAAGTCTGGGATCATGTATGTACTGATGCTTAATTTTTCTATTCACTTTATTAGTACTTCTTGTTAATCACCTGAAACTTCTATCATTACAAAATGTTCTCGTGACAAACTTTCTATAGTTTACAAGATACACCTTATCTTCCTTTACTTATACTAATGGAATGCCTTTCTCTTTAGGAAGGCAACTGAGGGGTTTCTCACAAAGCTTTTAGATGCAGCCCCTTCTCATGAGTAACACTGACAAATTAAATTTCACTTTGTCTAGTTAATTCATCTGTTTATGTGAATTCCTTTCAGTCCAGCCAGAGACTCGTTGCAACCTTGTCTTCCCAGTCACATGATCTGATGAAATTATCTAACCTTTCAAATTCTCAATGTTCTCTTCTGTCAAATGAAGTTTTACAGAACATAGTCTCTAAGACGGCTTCTAGATTTCTAGGATCCTAATGTTCTACGATCCCTTTTCTTTCATTTATTTATGATAAAAATGAAACAAATCCAGTGATCCATATGATCACTGGGTCCATATAATCACAGCATTCAAATGCTCTGTCAGTCAGGGGCTCATCAGGAGACAGAACAGAAAATTTGAATCTCTGCTAGCACACTGATATCAGTGGTGATGTACAAATACAGAGTCCCAACAACATAGTTATAACTGGATCAATTACCCTGTTTACAAATTTCAGGTAGATAAACCACTTGTGTATTTCTTATAAAATCTGTAAATTCTATTGGAAAATAAATTTGATCCCCCAAACTGAGGCCATTTCTTAATACCAACAATATGTCACATGTCTTTCATGCGGCAGGCAAAGTAATTTATGATTTATAGAAAGAGACTGTTGCTCTTGTGAATCAGAGACTCAAGTTCTAATTCTATCTGGCCCTGTTCTAAATGTTTTATGTGCATAATCTTACTTCACCTTTATAACAACTCTAAATTTACAAATGAGTAAACTAAAGCTCAGATTAAATGATTTTCCCAAGATGGTAAGTGGTAGAGTTGGAATTCAAACCCAGGAATTCGGACTCCAGAAACTATTTGCTAAACTTCTTCATAGAGCTACGTCAAAATGGAGTCATAAAACTATTTATTTCTCTTCCTAAATAAGAGAAAAAAGAGATTGATGGTACATATTGTTAGAACACCAGAAATATATTTTCACACCCATTATATGTAAATGAAAATTTATCTTGTAATTTTCTTTTTGTAAATAATTTTCATCTTTCTAATATGTATACACTCAAACCTTGTGATACATACGTTAGAAAGATAGTTTGATGTCTGTGTATCTGTTCGCTTTTTGAAAGTTGCACAATCTTTAGTTTTTAAGTTCTCAATTCAATTTACCCATCTCATCACTTCCATGAATGTATTAATGAATTTGCAGAAAATCAGCAGTATCTGCAATATAGTAGACACTGCTGAATGGTAGAAATACAAAAGCAAACATAACACATCCTCTTCCATCAAAGAGCTCATCGTTCAGTAGGGGATTCAGACAAATAAGTAATTACAATCTAATGGGATGAACACTATTATATTATAGCTGTATGTACATGTTGCTATGAGACCATAGCTATTAGATCTAACTCTGCTTGAAATGGGATGTAGGCAGACAGAAAAGATTTCACACAGTAAATATTTAGTGGGTACCTACTGTGTTCCAGATATTATGCAGAGTGCTGTAAGTACAGTAAAGATGAGATGGCCCTGAGAGAGCTTATCATCCATAAAAGATAAGGACGGGTTTGTTAGATAGACGTTGGTTAATGACATTCCTGGCAGTGGAATAATAATGTGCTAAGATAGGAGACATGAATTTGTTCAGAAAACTCCAATAATTTCAGTGCACCTGGGAGAGGGGCAGAAGGTGAAAATAAAAAGATAGGAGGAGGCTAAATTACAAAAGTTCCTGAATGAATGAATGATGCACTACAAGAGATAAAGAGCATTTGAAGTATTTTATTTTGGGTTGCAATGTAATCAAATTTTTATTTTATGAAGATAATTCTAGCATCTGTGGAAATGGATTACAGACAAATTAGAGACTATTATATATGTTAATTTTGAGTTAAGAGTTTGGACTAAGGCATGAGCAGTGGAGGGAAATTTCAAGAGATTATCTAGAAGTAGAATTAAAGAGACTTGGCGTCCAACATATGGGAGGAGATCACAAATGAAGGTTGAAGATGATTCTTGGGGTTTCTAGGTAATTATTGGTACCACTAATAAAGACAATGGAATTAATTAAAGACAAGAGAACACAGGACCAGGTAGGTTTGGTGTGGAGGAGAAAGCAATTGTGTTTTGTATATATTAAACATGGAGAGCAAGTTCCTAAGAGCTTGCGGGAGGATTTATGGAGTAGAAACAAAATGGAGACAGGAGATAATGAAACGTAAAGAATAGCCAGAGGAAATAGCTCTCTGGTTCTCAAGCCTGGCTGTGCATTAGCTGCATTTGGAAAACTTTTATGGAACAACAATGCTAAGACCCTGCTCTAGGCCAGTGAAATCAAAATTGTTGTGAATGGGACCCAGGCATGAATATTCTCTAAAAGTTCTCCAGATGACTTCAGTATATAGCTAGAACTTCCTCAAACAAATAAGACATATCTAACCTTATCAGCAACGTTGATGGGTGAGGAATATTTTCAAGGCTAGAATATCAGGAAAGGAGATTGAGATGACCCACTTCCAAACCTGGGCCTTTATTTGTATATTTCTTCCTGGCATCTGACGAGTTACAGAAGTAAGATATACTGGACTTGAAATGAGTCCAGAGAGGTATAACAGTGGTGACCAAAAAGGTGGAAGTGTTAGTCCGCTAGGATCCAGATTTCAAGAAATTGAATTAATTTGTCCAGACGAGAAGACTGAAGAGGCACTTAATTACAGCCATTGAGGAGTGAGCAGATTTTGTCAAGGGAAGTAGAACATCTGTTCACCCTATTCAATGAGGCCAGGACAAAGGGGAAATGACTTACAATTCAGCAAGACGCTAATGAAATACGAAAAATCTCCAGTCATGTATATGAGCTTTGAAGTGATGGGAAGTACGTCTGAAGAGACGATTTTCTTTAGAAAATACGGACAATATAGATATGGAAATGGATTAAATGAATTCTAGAAATCTTTTTGATCCTTTGGAAAACTTTTATATTGACATTATCTCACAAACTTCCTATCTTTTCTGTGAGAAAAATGACAGGCTCTAATTCCTTCACCACATTCCAACAACACACACACACACACACACACACACACACACACACAGAGAGAAAGGAAGCTAAAACCAAACCAAATGACTGATATTTAAGATTTATATCAGTTATGAATATATGTGTCTGTAGGGCAGCAAAACATGCGACTCCAGTTGATATGGTTTGGATTTGTGTCCTCACCCAAATCTTGTGTCTAATTGTAATCCCCAATATCGGAGGAGGGGCCTGGTAGGGGGTGATGGATTTCTCTCTTGCTGTGCTCATAATAGTGAGTGAGTTCTCACGAGATCTGCTTGTTTAAAAGTGTGTAGCTCCTCCCACTTTGCTCTCTTCCTCCTGCTCCAGCCCTGGAGGATGAATCTCCTTCCCCTTGGCCTTCCGCATGCCTCCTCAGCCATGCTTGCTGTACAGCCTGCAGAACCGTGAGCCAATTAAACCTCTTTTCTCTATAAATTACCCAGTCTCGGGTAGTTCTTTGTAGCAATGCAAGAATGGACTAATACACCAGTGATCTAACACATAAAAGTTTTTCACACAATAAGATCATTGAAAGCAATTAACTGATAGTGTTGGCTCAATGGCTCAACGATGGCAAGACCAGAAAACTCTGTGACTTATTTGGCATTTATCCTTCCTCCCCATGCTCATTCCCTTGGGTTGCAAGATGGCCATTCCACCTCTTGGTGTCAACCCACCTTCAAAGCTAGGAGAGAAAAGAAAATGATAAGGGTCTTTCTTCAGGCTGCAACTTTTCTTCTTTAGGAGGAAAACAAAAGCCTCTCCAAACCTCCCTCAGGCTTCCGCTAAGGGCTCCCTGGCAGAGACTTATGGTTGCTTATGCAACATTTATTTTCCCACAGTCTCCTTTAGGAACCCAAGTTTATTTGAGGTGTCACTGTGCTCAGCATAATGACTACATTTTCAGCTATCTTTGTGTCTAGGGGTTGTCAATGACATGGCATGCAATTTGTTAAGCGTGGTTCTCAGGAAAGTTTCTTAGGAGCTGGCCGGAACATAGCTTTCTTGTCCTTCAGTTTTTACTCCCTGCCCCAGTCCTCTGAGTCCTGCCTGTAGTGTGGTATCATGGCTGGGACCCCAGCTGACTTCTTTTTTTTTTTGAGAGGGAATTTTACACTGGTCGCCTGGGCTGGAGTGCAATGGCGTGATCTCCACTCACTGCAACCTCTGCCTCCTGGGTTCAAGCGATTCTCCAGCCTCAGCCTCCTGAGTAGCTGGGATTGCAAGCGCCTATCACCACACATGGGTAATTTTGTATTTTTAGTAGAAACGGGGTTTCACTATGTTGGCCAGGCTGGTCTCGAACTCCTGACCTCAGGTGATCAGCCCTCCTCAGCCTCCCAAAATGTTGGCATTACAGGTGTGAGCCACTGCTCCCAGCCCAGACTTTCTTACTCATTCACAGGCAGTGGGGGATCGCCAGAGTGGTCTCTTTCACTTTCTGGCAGAAAATTGAGCAGAAATGGCTCTTCAGGCAACCCCATTCCAAAGAGAAATAGATAAGTATGTGTCTGGATGACACATTCCCAGATTTTTACCCCATGCTCACCACCCTTGGTTGGTGAGTAAGAGGCCAGAGGTGACCCACTGCAGAGCTCCCTTCACAAGAAGGGAGGCACCAAGAGCAGAGAGAAGAAGCATTCGTTCACTAACCTCTCTAGTTTTTTATTTTCTAAACCCACAAAACTTAAAAACTCAGTGTATGAATGACCATCTCCAGGAAGAAAATCAGTGGCTTTTTAGGACAGTTGTGTTCTCAGCACTGTCCCTTTGTGCATCCTCCTAGGATCATGAGTGGACAGTTTACTATTTAACTTCAAAGGAGTTTGAAATGAACCAGAACAAATCGTTAATCAAATTAACTCTAAACCCACATTCTAAGGCAGAAAATCCATTCCCTATTCTGTATTCTATTCCCTGCTCTATTTGTTATCCCAAACCATGTCCAGCCATGTCTTCAAATAGACTTTCAAAGTTCTGCAGTAAGACTGGATGACAACATGATCACACTTTAATGACAAAATGTCAACAAAGGGATGTCTTACATATGGATATAACTTCCCTTCCATTATCACATTTGCAGGGCATAATTAAAGCTGATAGATTCCTTGCCCTTACCCTGATAAGTGAAAAGCCAAGAAAATAAAAGCCAAAAGTCCCTTTTCCCCAACCACTTATTCTGCTCTGCCTCAGCTAGAGGAACTTCAGGCAAGGTTGGGACAGCCTCAGCAGCTGTAAAATGACTTGTCTCTTACTGAACTCAATCCTTTAAAGCCTCAGAAACTACATTAGTTTTACATCAGTTCTTCGATGTACCTACTTATTAAAGAGGACAAAAATCCAGTAATAATAGTAATATTTAGTCACTAATTCTGTTCTAGACATTTTTCTATGTATTATGCTATTTAACTATAATTACATTAACTCTTTATATAGTGTTATTCTCATTTTCAATGAAAAAAAATATTGAAGCCTGGAATTTAAGGAACTTGCCCAAGATGCTTCAACTGGTTTAGGAACAAGCCAAGACATAAGTGCAGGCAGCTCCAAAGTCCACTCTTCTGCAGCACACCTCCAAATTTAGAAACAAGAATCCCCAATTCGGAGAAGAGTTAATCCAGACAAAATTAGTTTCTGAGAACTCCATTCTCAGTGTTGTCAAAGACCAGGGAAAATGCTCAACGGTTTCTAAAGAAAAGAAGGTACATGGAGGAAACAATTTCACATTTTGCCCTTTTCATACATCCCAGTTATTTAGAGCCCGAACTGGTAAATTTAAACTGAGTTGGAAGAAATTACCCATCAAGTGTTTAATTTTGGTCCAAGGCATTTACCATGACTGAGGTTGGGACACATAGACCCCTGTGCATGCCATTTTTCTCTCTCAGCGAGAGTAGCATTTGAGGTATTGCCACGTTTATGCAAAGTTGAGCAATTTGCCAGGGTGACCACCAAGTAACCAGGTCTCATCTGAAGTGCTTGTATTACTATTTTGCCTATTCCCTAGGTCTTCATTTTCATTCCCTTTTGGAAGCCCATGGTTTTTAGCATAATGCTGACCTAGGGGTGGGCTCTGCTCAGTGGTCTGGCTTCATTGGGGTGTCTCTGGCCACTTGTCACATGCTGCTGCCATTCCTCTCTCTATGGAGTTAAGTCTGTGAATCCCACCCGCCATGCAACAGTTTTTCCCCGTCCCCTGTCTTTCGTTTCCGCTGGAGAATAAATGGCTCAGCAGCTGCTGTAGATGATTTCAAAGTTCTGGAGTATAACAAGGACCAAATTTTCTGCTGTGTTGCTTCAATAACCCAAGCTCTAAGTAGCACTTCCTTCTGCTATGCCTTTTCTTGCAAGAGTGGGAGACAGCTCTGGCATTTCTCTTTTCTTTTTACAACCAATCCACTGTTTTTGTAATGCTTTAATTTACTGCTTTAACCTGTCCCTTTCTTTCTCTAAAACTCACAGGTCCCTCTTAGCATAGAAACTACCTGAATGCCCCTCAGATGACTGCACCTCCTTGAAATTGATTCAGCAACTCTTCAAGTAATTCAAAACTTTAGCCTTTGGACAAGCTACATGTATTCAAGGCTATCCATTACTGCTTTAACGGAGACAGAATTTATCGGTTATTTTAGTACAGTAATGCAGAACTAGGAAGGTACTAATTATCTCAAAAGGTGTGTGACATTCTTAAAAAACATTCACAGCCCCCTTTTAGCATAGAAAGTACCTGATGACTACACCTCCTTGAAATTCATTCTGCAACTCTTCAAGTATTTTAAAACTTTAGCCTTTGGACAAACTACGTATATTTACGGCGATCCAATGAGCGAAATCATTCAAGTTTGCTTCTTGGTCCAGAAAACAGGATAGAATATGGGCAACAGATCCTGCACTTTTCACCTAGGTTTGACATGAATAATTTAAAGGCAAGTTCTCCCTCGTGTCTTGAGCATACCTGGAATGCAGCTGCCTCAAAATTTGAAAAACAATGATTATGATTTTTTGCCCACCAATGCCTTAACAGGCTGAGTATGGAATGGTTCTGTTTATCCTAAAATGGAATCCTTACCTCAGCTACAATTGCTTAGAAAAATCATACCTTCAGCCGGGCGCGGTGGCTCAAGCCTGTAATCCCAGCACTTTGGGAGGCCGAGACGGGCGGATCACGAGGTCAGGAGATCCAGACCATCCCGGCTAACATGGTGAAACCCCGTCTCTACTAAAAAATACAAAAAACTAGCCGGGCGAAGTGGCGGGCGCCTGTAGTCCCAGCTACTCGGGAGGCTGAGGCAGGAGAATGGCATAAACCCGGGAGGCAGAGCTTGCAGTGAGCTGAGATCCGGCCACTGCACTCCAGCCTGGGCGACAGAGCGAGACTCTGTCTCAAAAAAAAAAAAAAGAAAAGAAAATCATACCTTCTAGTTTAATGTCAAGCTGTGGCGACCAACACCCCGCAGCACACGGTGTTTTTCCTGAGGCATTTGTACTGTTTTTCCAAAGCTCTCGTGCTTGCAGCTCTGTCTCTATAGAGACAGCAGCTCACTGTGGACAAAGTTGCCATAAGCTGATGTGAACCACCAAGGTGAAAAATCCCATATGGCTGTGCCTGAAGCCTAAAGCTACTACCTTGGTAAGGTCAGCTGAAAGCTGAATAAATAACGAGTTGTAAGCAAGAGCTGTGCAGCTCGAGGTAGCCTCTCTAGGTTGTCAAGGTCAAAGCTACGTGCTTACTGAAGTCTAAATTCCTGTATCCTGGCCTAAAGTAAAGACACACCATGTGGTATTTCAGTCTCATTCTCAGATTTCTGGCCCAGCATGATGGATACTGAACACAGTATTTTCTCTCCTGTCTAGCTGAGAACTAACTAAACTAATTGAGAGGGGAAAAAAGGGTCTATGGGAAACACATACCAGTTTTGTGAAGCTATTATTTATAATACGGCATAAACCTGTGGCCTTCTAATAATGGTTACACCAACTTTCGCTTTTACAAACTGTGCTGGCCCACTGCAGTTCCCACCCCTAAATCAAAAGGGGAAGGCCTCTGTCACCATGTGGCAGGCAGTAGTGGAAATTCCTGGCTCCTACAAACAGTCAGAACTCAAAGGAAAAGGAAAGAGGGAGAGGCTGGCGCAAACACCTTCCTTATGTCCCAAACTTGCCAATTAAATGAAGGGACTTTTCCTGTTTTGGGAAAGAGTGAGTGTTACACCAAGGAAATCCTTTCCCAGGGGAAGGAAATATTAGGCTCAGACAATTAAGTAACATGTGCAAGATCGTAGCATTAAGTAGTAGTAATGCTGGAATCCGAATCTGGGCTGAACAACTCCAAAGCCACTGCACATTGAGGCCTCTAAGAAATAGCTAATCACCATCTCATTTGTACAGGTCTGTTTCTCTTACTACACCTGTTATGGCATGATGCTGTAGTTGTTCCTGACATGGCTCACTATCCTACCAGGAAGAGACTGTGACTTTACCATCTTGGTATCTCCAATCCTGCCATAGTGCATTACACATAGTAAGAATTCAATATAGGCTTGTTGAGTCCAACTAGGCTGAGCTAGTGTCATTAGAAGAAACTCATGATTGTTCTGTTCTTGGAATCACTGCATAACAAATTATCCCCCAAAGTAGAAGCTTAAAATAACTATTCTATTTTCCTTAAGATTTTGTAAGTCAATAATTCTGGAAAAGTTAGGTGAGGCTGTTCTTGCTTAAAGTCTCTTGCGTAATTGTAGTCAGATGTCGACTACAGTCATTTGAGGACTTGACTGGGACGGCCATCCAAGATGGCGCTCTCACATGGCTGACAGCTGATGCTGTCTGTAGGATGGATGGAACTCAGCTGGGACTGTCAACAGAACTGCTGCCTCTTCAGCCTGGCATTCTCCTCACAGCCGGACATCATCCATGGTGGCTGGTGTTCCCCAACAAGCATCTCAAGAGAACCAGGAGGAAACTGCAGGGCTTTTTTGGTCCTTGCACTGAAAGTCACACAACCTTGGAAGTCACTTACACTGCATTTTATTGATACGAATTAGTCACTAAGATCAGCCCAGATTCAAGATGAGACGAGATAGCCCCCACCTTTCGATGAGAGCGATGTCAACACATTTGTGGAGAAGGCTTGAAACTCCCACGTGACCTTTCCCATCAATTTTACTGCCTTCTCTCTCCCTTGCCCCCTTGTAGGTAATCGATAATTTATACCCCTTGTGTTCCATTCCTCTTTTAACTGATAAATGAACTCTATCTTAACTAATTCAGTGAACCCTGATGAATGAATATGATACTTCTCTAAAGCAAAATATTACAGAGGACTTTCAGAACTCAAAGAACAGCTTAAAGAGTTCTTAATTTTTAAGAACAATGCTTTGTGAAGAATATGTTTTTGAAAAGACAAGCCTGACAGGACTGAAATCATACAGGATGTAGCTAACTACATGTAGAAAGGTCAAAATATGGGGATTATGTCCTAAGTACACAGAATTATACAAAGTTGGGCCCTAGAATATCAAATGCAACTGAACCATTGCCAGCTTTAATGGAGATAGAATTTATCGGTTATTTTAGAGCAGTAATGCAGACCCAGGAAGGTACTAATTATCTCAAACAGTGTGTGACATTCTCAAAAAACACATTTTAACTTGAAAAATATATGCCCTGTGATACTGTTCAGAAGAGAAAACTCTAGGGAGGGGCCACGGTAAGAGGATGATATCCAAGATCACTGTGATGGTTTATTTAGGTTGTCTGCTGATCAGGAGCAAAGGAGACTGAGACTGAGATCATACTCAGTGAAAGGAGCATGATGCTATTTTGGAAAGTGGAAAAAGTAACATATTTCAATATAAAACAGGTATCTGTAAACTTTCCATTTTTGGCAATGTATCAGAGATTATCTTATATAAAACTTCCTAGTAGAAAACTAATAAAAGTATACAAAACATGTTTCGGGGAAACTTTTTTTTTTTTTGAGACAGACTCTCTCTGTTGCCCAGGCTGGAGTGCAGTGGCGAGATCTCGGCTCGCTACAACTTCCACCTCCCAGGTTCAAGCGATTCTGATGCCTCAGCCTCCCAAGTAGCTGGGATTACAGGCACCCGCCACCACGCCCTGCTAATTTTTGTATTTTTAGTAGAGATGAGGTTTCACCATCTTGGCCAGACTGGTCTCAAACTCCTGGTCTCAAGTGATCTGCCCGCGGTGACCTCCCAAAGTGCTGGGATTACAGGCGTGAGCCACCATGTCCAGCCTTGTTTTGGGGAAACACTTTTGGTTGAAATGTAATACATATGCAGAAAAGTTCACAAAC
Organism: Rhinopithecus bieti; assembly: GCF_001698545.2. Lineage (NCBI taxonomy): Eukaryota > Metazoa > Chordata > Mammalia > Primates > Cercopithecidae > Rhinopithecus > Rhinopithecus bieti. The sequence goes on from NW_016813202.1 coordinate 2,249,961, forward strand.
TGTAAATCTATTGCTCTAAGGCTTTTACAATTGGTATTTTGAATATAATACCATGATCAAGAACATGATTGACATCCTTGAAGCCTCTTTCATGCCTCTTTCAAGCTACCATTCCCCCAAAAGTTTGCTACCATTCTGACTCCTACAGCCAGAAGTCAGTTTTACTTGCTTTCGAACTTTATATGTGAGAATGTTGTAGTATGAGCCCCACTGTGTTTGGCTTCTTTTGTACATGTTGTGAAGTACAATGTTAATGTATTTCTTTTCACTGCTGTATAACATTATTATGAATGAACATGCTTCCCATTATTTTTTCATACTATTGTTGATAGATGTTTTGGATTCTTTTCAATTTAGAACAGTGATTTTCAACTGGGGATGACTTTTCTGCCCCCACGGGATATTTGGCAATGTCTGGAAACATGTTTGGTTGTAATGACTGGGGGAGGCTGCTGAAATCTAGTGAATAGAGGCCAGCGATGATGCCAGTCATCCTATAAAGCACGGGAAATCCCCCACAACAAAAATTATTCAATCCAATATGTCAATAGTGCTGTGGTTGAGAAACCTAGTTTAGGACAATTCCTGTAATCCTCCCACAAACACTGTTGTATGTGTTTTTTGGTGAATTATATGTGCATTTGTCTTGGATGCATACTTAGAAATATAAGTTCTGGGTAATAGAATAGGCAGTAATGTTCAGCTTTAGAATATAAGGTCAAACAGTTTTCCAAAAAGATTTTACCATTTTACACTCACCATCACCAGTATAGGAGAGTTTCAGTTGCCCTACATCCATCCACCCCAACTTATGAATTTTGGCATTCTGACGGTTGTATAGTCATATCTCTTTGTGATTTAATTTTCATTTTCATGATGACAAACAACGATGAACGCTGTTTCTTATGATTACTGGCCATTTAAATGTCTCCTTTTGTGAAATGCCTATTCAAGTATTTAGCCCAATTTTCTGCAGTGTTGTTTGATGTTTGCTTAATAATTTGCAGGACTTATTTATACATTTTTTGTATATGTCCAGACCCAAGACTTCTCTCTCCACGTCACAATGTGCCCATAGATATGCAACCTGGAAGTGCAAGGAGCTGCCACCTTTTAGGGTAAAAATTTGACCACTGGAGGACAGGAATTGATGGATTAATTACCCTTTATTAGTTACCCTTTTATTCCACCCTGGACAGACATTCTGAAAGCATGTTATATGTTTACACAGCCAGTCCTGTTGAATTGAGCAGCCAGTCACCCATATCAGAGGCCAATTCAATAATTTCTCCTTAAACTTCAAAATGAAACATCTTTCTAGACTTTCCTGATAAATGATCTGTTCAGATTCAGAGTTTCGGATACCACAAAACTACAGGTGCTGTTTTTAAGCTGATCTCGATGGATCATTTTAAACAACGAAGTTCTTGTCTCTCTGAGAAGAGACCTCAAGAAATCTAACTATGTCAGAGCCTTTGAGGGAATATAATAATATTCACAAGGAATGGATGCTAGTGATTATCTTACCTGTCTGCAATGTTCATGTCAGAAGCTCTCTTACACCTGTCTTCCTCTGGAACTCAGCTTTTCTCAGGTTGAATTGCTCTAAACATCATAGAATGTTTTGTAAATGAAGGGCCCAACTTCGTTCACCTCTAATTTCCATGCATTAATGGATAACTTTAAGTATGTATTTGCTATATTTATAACACTGTGCTAAAACCTTTATATATAGATTAGCAAATCCTCACACACAAAATAGTAAGTCTATTATTAGCCCCTTTTGACAGGTGAGAAAATTGCACATAGCAGTTTAGCAACTCACCCTAACCCAAGATTATGTAGCTCGAGTGTGCTGAAACACATTTGTGGGTTTTTGGCTCAAAAATCCCGTTTGATTAACTGCAAAGTTCCACTGCTTCACTTTGATCATAGTTCTCAATCCAAACATCATATATTGGTTGCTGATAGCACATGACATAAATTCAAGGGCCTGGATATTGCCACTATGTTGTTCCTTAAGGCTGCTTCTCAGTGTTTTCCTACTGATGAGGAGGAGGAAGAGGAGGAGGAAGAGGAGGAGAAGGACAATGAATCACCTGGTTTGGCTTGCCTTATGAAATACAAAGCAGGGAAATCTCTGGGGGAAAAAATGTTGTCCAGTCCACTTCGAGAGGAACAGATGGCTCAAGCTTATAAGGAGTTAGGCAAACACAACTAGGAAACTGAAGCCTGGTCCTAAGCATACAGTGGGCTAATAAAAGAAAACAAACATTTAGTAACCGGCGCTGAATGAGATAACAAGAAAAATAACCACAGCTATAACCACAGGGCTTTAAGCAAGCCAGGGGGCGCATAAAGGGAGTCTCACCCATATAACACCGTGGTTGCCTTCCTATTTTCTCATCCTGAGAATGTTTAATTTCTGCTTTATTATTAGTGGCTGACTCAATGAAGGCAGAGATTACAGTGAAAGGACCATGGACTTTGGGGCTGCATATACTTGAGTTCAAAATCCGACTTTGCCACTTACCAGCTGTATGTCTTTGGGGACATTGCTTGATCTCCGAGGCTCAATTTTCTCATCAGGAAAATGAGATTGATAGAACAGCATCTTTCAGGGATTTTGTGAATGTAGGTGTCTGGGATGGGTTTTCTGGCAAACATGATGAGATGGCAATTTACATGTAAGAGTTTTATTGAGCTGTTCTCAATATTGACACCTGCAAGGGGAGGGGAAAATTAAGGCTCATTATGCAGTGACAGCAGAAACCTCATCTGAAGCTATAAGAGCTCTGGAGATGAGATGAGCCCTCAGGATTATCCTGCCTATGGCCAAGTCTTTATGCTTCTCCCCCATGGACCAGACATTGGATGTGAGCTGCTTCCAGGGAGGCCGTGTGAACTTGGGTTGGGTGGCTCTCCTTAGCTTAAGCAGATTCCCTGAGAGCTGATTCCCCAAGGGCTTGGGGAATGAGTGTTTCAGTTGTGAAGGGGGATCTAGGCAGTGCCCCACAGTGTCCACTAGAGCAGGTATGCCCCCCACTGCATGATTCAGTAGATACCTCCTCACCTTACCTCTGCTTTCCAGAGTCTCATGCTTTTCCTTAAGATGTTGCAACTGGACTTCAAGCTGCCACTGTCAGGGTCCACCCTCAGCTTCCTCTGTCTCCCTGGTCCCAGCCCCAGCTTCCTTCCCGGCTAGTATTTCAGGCAAGACCCAGTCACTCAGTTCAGCGACTTGGAGAGTTTCCTGAAAGCTACCAGCTTTTCAAGCTCAGGTTCTAGAGTTGTTTATCTTGGACACCTTTGTCCATTATATTCATCTCTGCTTAGTCTAGATACTGGAGCTTAATCTCCAAATGTGAATCTGACTCAAATCTGAAAAATTGCCCATCGCCAGACAGCTCAGATAGAAGCCTACAAAGGAAGCCCCACTGAAAGTGTTGGTATGGAGGTCAGGGCTTTTCCCATGATGGGTGGGTGGGAATAATTACCTAGCTGCCATTCGGTGCTTCCCATGTAGCCTGGAGGATGATTGAATTTTATTTTGTGTGATACGCAAACTCTTCCAAAGCATCAGTGCTGGTTTTGATTGGTAGCAGCTGATATTTATTGAGCCGTAGTCATTTGTCACATGCTGGGCTAAGTGGTCCACGTGGATTATCCCACCTTGTTCTCACTGCAACCTGATGAGGCTCCCATGTAGACGGTTGTATTTTCTCCATTTTGTAACTGAGAAAACTGAAGCTTTGAAAGGATTTATTTATTGAAGGTCAATGTGCTTTGAATCCAGGCAGTATGACTCTTAACATCTATGCGTAAATTATGGTCTAAGGCATTGGGAGAGGTGCAGAATCCATACCTGCTCCCTTAGACCCAGGAATGACCCCTTTGCGTTAAGGAGGAGCCATGGGGTTTGTAGAGGATTGAATAGTGTACGCCCAAATTTATGTCCACCTGAAACCTTCGAGTGTGATTTAATTGGAAATAGGGTATTTGCAGATATGCTTTAAGATGAAGTCATCCAGGATTTAGGGTGAGCCCCAAATCCAGTGACTGGTGTTCTTTAAAGATTAGTGGAGGACACAGAGAAATAGACAGGAGGGAAGGCCATGTGACGATAAAGGCAGAGGTTGGAGTGATGCAGCCACAAGATAAGAAAGGCCTGGGAACACCAGAAGCTGAAAACAGAGTTCTTCCCTAAAGACCAGAAAACGTGTGGCCCTGCTTAACCTTGGATTTCAGACTTCTATATTCCAGAACTGTGCAAGAATAAGTTTCTGTGATCTTAAACCACCATAGTTGCAGTCATTTGTTATAGCAGACTTAGGAAATTAATACATAAGGTAAATAGAAATGGCTAAACGGGGAACCATTGGCTTTCTTGTTCTCAGGGCCAATTTCTTCTATAAAATGAAGCTTTTGGTCTACATGACATCTAGGAGTCCTTCATCTTTGTCAGTGTCTGATCCTAAATCATGCCATTCCCTAACACAGTCTTAGTGCCAGCCATTCTATTTGTCACATTCATTAAGACCAGGCAGTTACCCAGCTCCTACATATGCCTTTTTAAAATGGCTTTTCTCTCACAAAACTCTTAAATAAAATGCAGTCTAAAGTGACTTCAATTTTGAAAGTATCCTTCATCTGTTCTTGCTGTTTGTTCACCTCCTGAGCCAGGCACTTAGAGCACAAATGACAGCATCAGAGGTTAATGCGAGCATTTAGATTTGCCTGAATTCATCATTTTTTCCCCCAATGGTCTGTGTCGGTAATGTCTAGGCCCTAGACAGAACGTGTCTCTCAGAAGTGGAGGATCATATTAATCACCTGAAAAAGGCTGAGAAAGTGCAGCACTTTTTACAGCAGAGATAATGCCTGTGTGATTGGTTTCCTGTAAACTTTCACAAGACAAGGCTGGGACTAACATCTTCTCATCATGGAAACAGCAAAGTTAAAACAGTGTAAAGCAGACTTTTCCTCTAAAATTCTTTGCTCCTCGGTCATCTCACAACTGGATGTAGTCATGGATCATGTTCCTTTCCTTTGGAGATCCTTTTAAGATGCCCATGATGGAATCCTAAAGGCAACAGGAAATTGAAGCAAAGAAAGGTCAACTTGCTCAAGTTCACCCAGACAAAAAGTAAAGGAGCTAGGTCCAAACTTAATGCGGTCTGACTCCAAACGCTCTGTCACCCAGGCTGGAGTGCAGTGACGTGATCTCGGCTCACTGCAAGCTCCGCCTCCTGGGTTCACACCATTCTCCTGCTTCAGCCTCCCAAGTAGCTGGGACCACAGGTGCTAATTTTTGTATTTTAATTTTATTTTTAATTTTTTATTTTTTTTTTTGTATTTTTAGTAGAGACAGGGTTTCACCGTGTTAGCCAAAATAGTCTCGATCTCCTGACATCGTGATCCACCTGCCTCAGCCTCTCAAAGTGCTGGGATTACAGGCGTGAGCCACGGCTCTCCGCCCAAAGTGTGGGTTCTTAATCCCTACCCTGCTTCCACGGTGTCTCCATTTGCAGAATGGAGTAGCTGGAAGTAAGAACAAAGAAAATGAAACCAGGTAAGAGACTGTTGTAATTGTTATATTGTCTGTTGCAAAAAAATTCACACTGGATTAAGGTAGGAGTAGCACTGTAGAGGGAGTGGATCGCAATATTAGGAAGACAGAAGTTAGATATGGAAATAAAGTTGATGTCGAAGATGCAGGAGATAGAGGGTTGAGATAGGTGACATCTACATAGTGTCTTGGTAAATGAGTATGTGATGGTGGTAGTCACTTAGATGAGGAACACAGGAGAAGGCATATGTTTGGGTACAGATGGTGGATTCAGTTTTGGACATGCCAATTCTATCTCTATTCCTGTGGAGGTTTTCAGTAGACAGTTGTCTAAATGGTAAATGTATTAATCCCTCCTGTTTTTGCGTTTCTCCAGATTTGCTTGGCTACTCCCACCTTCCAAGCACTTGGCCACTTGCTTGGTGGACAGCCCCAACTGTTGCCACCCTGACTATCAACAATACTTGCAGTCTCAGCCACTTCTAGAGAAGACCAGGCTCTCGCATTTTCCATCATCCCCAGCACAGAGAAAGTCACTGCAGTTCTGGCCTCCAACTCTGGCCTAAATGGAACCAGTGGCTCTGGCTTCTCCCATCACTTCTGGACTCATAAAGAGCCACCCTGGGAGATTAGCTGTCCCAACAGTCTCCCATACCCTGGAACACAGTGAAGTAAACATTCTATGTGTTGAAATTTGACTGATAAAAGACAAAAAGATGGAGAGAGGCAGTAGCTCTATTTTGCTTTCTTCTTCACTGTTGACTATTTCACAGCACAGTGATGCCAGCATTCTGCCTGGAGACATCCTGTGTGAGAGAACAAAAGAGCTGCCCTTTCCTGGAGGCTGTAACCAACTTCGATATGTAAAACTTAATATTTGTTTTCCCTGTTTTTCTTTTCCTTTCATTCTAGACTCCTGGCTTGCGCCTCCTACCTACACAAAGCATCGGCTTACTGCTTTTTCCTTTGGCTCTGTTTTCCAGGGAACTTAGGTTATAACAATTTGTACAAGGAGTGGTTCCAGAAAGCAGATTCTCAGCATGGGGTTTTGAGAGTGGTTTTCCTATCTGTCTAAAGGCAATAAAAAGCTGGAATAAGTGTGATGGCAAAACCCCTCTGGCATAGAGAACATGATAAATACTAAAGCTTTCACATTTGTTTAATTGGGCAAGGTGCGGGTGAAATGGAAGGAGACGAGAGATCAAGTGGGCACCGCACTAGACTGGTATAAGGGCAAGAATAATGTTAAGAGTTGTGGTATGGGGTATTTTTGACAGTACTGAAGATCCTGCAAAAATATAAAAAACAGTAAGTCTAGCATCATTAACTGCCAGATTAAGGAATACTGTACAATTAGAGATTTCTGTGGCAGCTTTAAAGGAAAGTATTGTCATCTGCAGCCTGAGGGCATGCTCTGTTGAAATTTCAGACTTATGATCTGATTATAAGTGTGGCTGAGTTGCAAAGGAGGCTGAATGCACAGCTTTGACAGTTTCCTATGTCAAAGTCAAGGCCCTGATGGGAAAATAGTAGACGCTGAGACCTGGCATGGAGAGATTGGGAAGACTAGCCTAAATCTCACACCTATAAATTAACTCCAAGTGGTTCTGGCAGGAAAAGCAAACTTCTTCCCCTTGATGAAGAAGAATAGATTTTCCTTGCCTGGAAATTGTACAAAACCTGATATAAGTGAGGTCACTTGCAATGTGATGTTAGGTCCCAAGTTCCAGTCTCTTGACATCTCATTGACTTCAGGCCAATATACAGGATCAGACCTTAGCACAGCCTGAGCAAGGAAATACAACCTCTGTTTCAGAAAAAATAGTGGCCAAAATATGCCAAAGGAATTGCAGTAGAAAACTAACATGTGCCAGTAGAAAGTGGGAGAAGATGTATGAAAGGGAATACTGAGGATATTAGACTTGAGTGGTGAGCACACTGGAGCATGATGAGTACAGATGAATTTATTGACATGGGAAGGACTCACCCATGGCTTGGGATTTAGTATTTTGCTCTGGAAAGACACATGTGTAGGATATAAACCTGGTGAAGATTCATGAGCCTGGCATGTTTGTGAAATTAAGCTAGAACACCTGCCTGAAACTAGGTCTTAAATTTTGTTAGAACAACTTGAACCGTGGACATAGCAATGGACTAGAATTAACAGGATGGAGATGCCAGAATCTCCTTGGCCTAAGATTGAGGAAAGAGTCAGGTGGCTCATGAATGGGGAGTGTTAGGATGGATTTGTACGTAAAACCCAAAACCCACCACTTGGCAGCTTCGCAAGGAAAGTCAGCGGGAGGTTCCTTTCACCAAGGCAATCAAGAATGTGTTGGTGAAGGAGGGGAGGAACCAGGGTCTTTCCAAACCTTGCTGGTGCTTTCTTCTGAGGCCAGGCTTGAAAGTGGAAGATGCTGGCATGGAACTGGCTTCCTTTCTATCAATGGGTATGATAGGATTCTGGAAAGTCAGAGACCATGTGTAGCATGTAACTCCCAGAAGTGAAGTAAATATATGTATTAATTATATATTGCTAAATGCATTTATTAATTCTAATGGTTTGTGAATTCATTTGTATTTACATATATAATCACATTGTCTGTACATAATGAGAGGCATATTCCTTCCTTTATTGTCTTTATATATGGATTCTTTCTTTTTGTTGCCTTATTGCTTTGACTTGGGCCTTTCTTACAAAGCTAATGTCTTCATCTAACTCCTAATCTTAGGAGAAAATATTTTGATACTTCATAATTAACTGTGATGTTCGTTGTAGATTTTTTGTAGATACATCCTTTCAGGTTAAAGGACATTCCTTCTCTTCCTAGTTTGCTAAGTTTTTCTTCTTATCATTTACTATTATCTTTGTTAATATTCCTGGATGTTGGAATTTTAATTATTTTTCTGACTTTATAAAATCATTTAATTTTCTTTTCCTGTTAATGTAGTGAATTATCTTGATTGTGTTTTGAACTTCGAAACACCTTTACATTCCTGTAATAAACCCAATATTTTTGTGATATATTTTTGTTTTGTATCACTGGACTTTATTTTCCTAATTTGTTTAAGATTTGATATCTAGGCCAGGCATGGTGGCTCACGCCTGTAATCCTAGCACTTTGAGAGGCCAGCGTGGGCGGATCACTTGAGGTCACGATTTCAAAATCAGCCCGGCCAACATGGTGAAACCCTGTCTCTACTAAAAATACAAAAAAATTAGCCAGGCGTAGTGGTAGTAATCCCAGCTACTCAGGAGGCTGAGGCAGAAGAATCGCTTGAACCTGGGAGGCAGGGATTGCAGTGAGCTGAGATTGCACCACTGCACTCCAGCCTGGATGAGAGAGTGAGACTCTGTCTCAAAAACAAGCAAACAACAATAAAACAACAACAACAGCAACAACAAAAACCGATTTGATATCTATCCATGAGAAACACTGACCCTAACTTTCCTTTCTAGTAATATCTGTGTCAGATTTTGGTATTCAGTTAATGCTGACCTCAAAAAAGTTGGGGGGGGGGTGGCGGTGTTATTTTCCTTTTATTCTAATCTCTGAAAGATTTTGTGTGAGATTGGCATTATTATGGCAATTCATATTTGTGCCTTAAATATGGCATATCCATATTTGATGCAGTTTGGCTGTATCCCCACCCAAATCTCATCTTGAATTCCCACATGTTGTGGGAAGGATCCGGTGGGAAGTAATTGAATATGGGGGCAGGTCTTTCCCACGCTGTTCTCATGATAGTGAGTAAGTCTCATGAGATCTGTTGATTTTTAAAAATGGAAGTCTCCCTGCAGAAGCTGCCATCCATGTAGATGTGACTTGCTCTTCTTGTCTTCTGCCGTGATTGTGAGGATTCCCCAGCCACATGAAACTGTCAGTCAGTCCAGTTAAACCTTTTTCCCCAGCCACATGGAACTGTACATGCAGTTAAACCTTTTTCCTTTGTAAATTGCTCAGTCTCAGGTATGACTTTATCAGCAGTGTGAAAATGGACTAATAGAACATGGATATTTGAAAGACATCAATAAAACCATCTACATCTGTATATTTCTTCTGAGAAAAATTTTAATAATGAGTTCAATTTTAGTAATGGTTTTATGATTGTGGCTGTTATTTTTTCAAGGACTGTTTTCAATTCGTTGTCAAATTTATTAGGTTTAAGCTGTTAATAATATACTATTATTTTATTGTCTATAAGATCTGTAGTAATGTTTTCTATTTTATTCCTGATATTGATAATTCATGTTTTGTCTCCTTTTCTTTTCTTTTCTTTTTTTTTTTTTCCATCAGTCTTACTAGAGGCTCTTCAGGTGTTTTTTTTTTGTTGTTTTGTTTTGTTTTTTTTCCAAGATAGAGTGTCATTCGGTCACCAAGGCTGTAGTTCAGTGGCAGGATCTTGACTCACTGCAACCTCCACCTCCCGGGTTCAAGTGATTCTCCTGCCTCAGCCTCCCGAGTAGCTGTGACTACAGGTGTGCACCACTACGTCTGGCTAATTTTTGTATTTTTAGTAGAGATGGAGTTTGGCCATATTGACTAGGCTGATCTCAAACTCCTGGCCTCAAGCAATCCTCCTGCCTCAGCCTCTCAGAGTGCTGGGATTACAGACATGAGCCACGGCGCCTGGCCAGACCCTGTAGTTTGAATTGTATTTTCTTTCTGCTGTACATTGGATTTCATTTTATTGATTTTAGCTCTTAAATTAATAAATTAATTTTGAGACAGGGTCTCTTTCTGTCACCCAGGCTGGGGTGCAGTGGTGAAATCATGGCTCACTGCAGCCTCAACCTTCCAGCTCAAGTGATCCTCCCACCTCGGCCTCCCAAGTCGCTGGGACCACAGGAGCATGCCACCATACCCAGCTAATTTTTTGTATTTTTTTTTTTTAGATTTTTTTTTGCCATGTTGCCCAGGCTGGTCTGGAACTCCTGGGCTCAAGTGATCCTCCTGTCTTGGCCTCCCAAAGTATTGTGATTACAGACTTGAGCCACCATGCCCAGCCTATTTATTATTTATTTGTTTTGATTTGTTAGTTTTCCTATTTATTGTAATAAATTCTTAGATTATTTTCTGGCTTTGTTTTTAGGGATATTTAAATACGCATGTATTTAATGTATATTTAATGTACATTTAAATACATATATTTGAATCTACATATTTTCTTTCCGCGGGCACTGTTTCTGCTTTATCTCACAAGTTTTATCATGTTCTATTTTAATTGAAGTTAAATTCAGAATATTTTCTGATATTCATTTTAATTTCTTTTTTGAATTATATGTTATTTAGAAGTGTGTTGATTAATATTCTTACTATTTGGAGATTTCCGGTTGTCTTTTTTAAAATGGCTTTTATCTTTATTGTATAATTACAGAAATAATCTCACTTATTTCAATTTTTTGAAATGTGCCAAGACTTGCTTTCTGATGCAGCATATGAAGACTTTTGGTAAATGCATATGTGTATTCTCTCATTCTTGGGTATAGTGTTATCTGTATGTGAAGCATGTAATGTTCACATTTTCCATATTGTTACTATTATTTTATTTCCTAATTCTAGCACTTATAAAAAAGAACATGTTAAAATCTCCCAGTTTGATTAAGGATTTCTATATTTAGTTTAACTGTCCTTTATTGTAATGTGTTTGTGTGGTTTTGATGCTAGAGAAATGCTGGTTTCATAGAATGAGTTAGGAAGTATTCCACTGCTTCTATTTTTTGGACTATATCGTAGATAATCAATAGCATCATTTTTTAAATATTTGGTAGAATTTACTGGTCAAACTATCTGGGCTTGGTTGCAATCTATTTGAATATGTTGTTGATTCAATTTCATTAATAAATACAGGCCTATTCCGCCTATAATCCCAGCACTTTGGGAGGCCAAGGTGGGCAGATCATGAGGTCAGGAGATCGAGACCATCCTGGCTAACATGGTGACACCCCGTCTTTACCAGAAATATAACAAATTAGCCGGGCATGGTGGTGGGCACCTGTAGTCCCAGCTACTCGGGAGGCTGAGGCAGGAGAATGGCGTGAACCCGGGAGGCGGAACTTGCAGTGAGCGAGATCACGCCACTGCACTCCAGCCTGGATGACAGAGAGAGACTCTATCTCAAAATAAATAAATAAATAAATAAATAAATAAATAAATAAATAAATAAATAAAATACAGCCTATTCAGATTATCTACTTCTTGTATGAGTTTTAGTAGATTGTTTCTTTCAAATAATTGTTTCATTTGTGGGCTTAGAATTGTTCATAATATTCCTTTGTTACCTATTTAAAATATTTGTGGCATCAGTAGTGACAGTCCCCTTTTATTTCTGATGTTAGAAATTTGTGTCCTCTCTTTTGTGGTTAGCCTGGTTAGAAGTTTTCCAGTTTTACTGATCTTTTCAAAGAACCAGCTTTGGTTTTGTTGTTTTTCTCTATTAATTTCCTATTTTCAATTTCACTGATTTCTGTTTTGATATTTACTATTTTTCTTCTGCTTACTTTGGATTTAATATGCTCTCCTTTTTCTTATTTCCCAAAGTGAAAACTTAGATAATGATTTTTAGATCTTCTTTTCTAATACATACATGCAGTGCTATAAACTTTCCTCTAGTCACTGCTTTTACTGCATTCCACAAATGAGATGAGTTGTGTTTTCATTTTCACTTAGTCCAAAATACCTTTAAACTTCTCTTGAGGGATTTTCTTTGGCCTGTGTGTTATTTATATGTGGGTTGTTTAATCTCCAAATATTTTAGGATTTTCTAGCTCCCATTCTGTTATTTTCATTGTGGTCTGAAAGAATACTTTGGATAATTTCTATTTTTTAAATTTGGGAAGGTGTGTTTTATGGACCAGGATGTGATCTGCTTTGGTGAACGTTCCACATGAGCTTGAAAAGAATGTGTGTTCTGCTGTTGTTGGATGAAATATTCTGTAAACATCAATTAGATCCAGTTGATTGATGATGTTGTTTGGTTCAGCTCCATTCTTATTAATTCCAACTGGCAGGAATCCAACTGGGAGCTCACGTAGGTTTCCTGCTGCTCCATAGGTAATGCCTTTTAAGAGTGTTTGTCTTATAAAGACATTTAACGGTAAGGCAGTGCAAAGGAAAACCTCTGTGACGATGGAATTTTTGGTACTTGGTAGCCCTTCAAAGTTCTCTTGATATACGGAAAGCTAGCTTTGCTCACTGGTCTTGAGAATTTGTGTTTTTGGTTACGTATGGGAGTGGGAGATGGATCTGATTTGATGCCATGACACCTGCTGTCACTTCCCCTAGGTGGAAAGAAGTGAATTTATGGTCCCTTGCTTCTCTTTCCTTTCCCTTCACCAATGGAAACTCTCTTTTCTGGTTTCCTTCACCAGGAAAAAGTATAGTCCTAAATGACTGAAATAGCTCTCAGTGTCAGGTTAATGTCTGATTTTAATGCCATGGCTTTGAGAAAAACAATTCCCGGCTTTTAAGATCTGAGTAAATGAGAGAGCTACTGGAGACTGGTGTTAGGGATGGGAGACAGGTGGAGGGAAAACTTGGCATGATTGAAGGCCATTTGTAGATTTCAAATTCTTATTGTTGCTGAATGTCTAAGCCTAAAAGTTACTCAGAAGCAATCCCAGGCTGGGCGCAGTGGCTCATGCCTGTAATCCCACCACTTTGGGAGGCTGAGGTGGGCAGATCACGAGGTCAGAAGTTCGAGACCAGCCTGACCAATATGGTGAAACCCCGTCTCTACTAAAAATACAAAAATTAGCCAGGCGTGGTGGCACATGCCTGTAATCCCAGCTACTCTGGAGGCTGAGGCAGGAGAATCACTTGAACCCAGGAGATGGAGGTTGCAATGAACTAAGATTGTGCCACTGCACTCCAGCCTGGGCAACAGAACAAGACTCCATTTCAAAAAAAAAAAAAAAAAAAGAAGAAAGAAAGAAAAAAGAAAAGAAAAAAAAGAAGCAATCTCAATATTCGGAACTCGTTATTAGCTGCTGCCTAGTGTATCAAATGGACGCATTCTACTGGTTTCCATTGATTCCATTGTTTTCCATTGAATTTTTGTTAATGATTTTGTGGTAGCTTCTGGGAAACCTGAAGGC
>NW_016813202.1:2265229-2328880 GCF_001698545.2 Rhinopithecus bieti
AAAAAAAAAAAAAGAAAAAAAAAAGTGAGGCAAACTCATTATTATTCCAAGAAAAATACCTCAACATTCTCATCTTGTGAAAGCAACTTAGTGAAATTATCTTCTTACAACTAGATCACAGGATAAATACTTCTGAAACTTTGTAGGTTGACTTCAGCTCTGTGTATCTTAGTTAAAACAAATTTTGTGGTAATTTATTTCCCATCACTTAGTTATCAATATAATTTTTAAAAAAAATTTGAGATGACTACTTTCTTAAAATTTATCTAAAACTCCCATTTATTTAACAATTGAAGATAGTAGGCCCAAAGTAGTTAAACAGCTTACGAAAAGATACACAGCTGGTTTGTGATTGGTGGAGAGGCTGGGAACCAGAAAGCTGTGTTTGGGGCTTTCCACCCTATATCACCTGGCCTATGACACCAGCTCTCTGGTGGCTACATAAGTTTCTACCTCTTCTATCAGCTTCTTGTTTTTCCCTAATTTTATGTTTTTAATAGCCTTTTGAACCAATTCTGTCATATGCTATGAGTGACTCAAATTGATAACACTATTTTATTCAGAAGAATTCCTAGAGATGATGCCTTGTTGTATAATTTTTTGAAGAAGCAATTTGCTCTCATATTTAATAGTTAGAAATAAAACATGTGGAAAACTGTCCTGCGAAGATATTCCATGCCACCCTGTCACTCACTCAGCTACCCAATTCACCTCCCTACGGGTTACTTGTGTTATTAGATTCTCATGTAGCTTTGCAAATGTATTTTATGAATATACAAGGAAATACGTTTTATATATTCTTTTAATGCCCTTTTTAGTAACAACTTTTATTGTGACAATAAAGACCTTCAATGTCGTGGATTGACTGTGGCTCTGCTGGGTCCAGTGGGAATCAGCTGGGCTCAGTTGTGTTGAAGTCAGGTCTACTCCACCTGTTTTTTCTGGGATCCAAACTGAGGGAGCAGCAGCTACGTGGTCATGCTCATCTCATAACAGATGGTGAGAGTGCCCTAGGGACTAGCAAACACACATGCTGCTTCTAAATCCTTTCCTTGCAATTAGCACACTCTCATTTCTACTTGCATGTCATTGCTTAAAGCAGGTCACATGGCCCAGTTAAGAGTTAATGGGGTAGAGAAGCATATTCCTCCCACGGCGTAGTTGGAGGAGTGAATATTTGATGGCTAATGATGCTGATTATTAACTTAGTATGGGCTTACAAACTATATACTCTGTACTTTTATTTAACATATCATGGAGATATTTGTCTGTTAGTATATAAACACTTAAATTTTTTAATAACTATGCAGTATTTCATTTTATGGATGTCCATGATGTAACTAATCAGTTCTTTGTTGATGGACATTTTGATCATATCTAGCACTTGGCTGTCACAAATATTACTGCAATGATTAATATCATACATATATCATTTTGCATAAATGCAAGTTCTATCTGCAAAATAAATTCCTTGAAGTTGAATTTTTGGCTCCAAAGACAAATATTTCATTTTGCTAAATATTACAAATTTCTCCTCTATAGACATTGTATCCCTACACATCTCCAATAGCAGTGTGGGAAAGGGCTTATATCACCACATTTTTGCCAACTCGCTGTGTTACCCAGTTTTGAATCTTTTCCAATCTGGTGGAAAATAACACAGTGTTGATGTTGTCACTCTTATTACTTTGTTTCGCTTTTTTACCACAGTTATGTTGGCATATAATTCACTTATCATAAAACTTACCCTTTCTAACGTGTACATCTCAATAGGTCTTAGAATATTCACAGTGTTGGGAAACCATCACCACAATATAATTATAGAGCATTTTCATCACCCCAAAATCCTATACTCATATTAGTAATTTTTCATTCTCGCTCCCCCTATCCCTCAGCAGCCATGAATCTACATTTGTCTCTGAATTTGCAGAGCCTGGAGATGTCATCATAATTGGAATGAAGTATCATGGGTTTTTTCACTTTGCATACTGTTTTCAAGGTTCATCTATTGAACCTCATTGTGGCATGTATCAGTAGTTTATCCCTTTATGTTACTAATTTTTCATTATATGAACATGCAACATTTTATTTCTCCATTCATCAATTGGTGGATACAGGTTGTTTCCACTTTTTGGCTATTATGAATAATGCTTCTCTAAACATCTGTAAAACAAGTTTATGTGGACATAGGTTTTCATTTCTCTTGCATAGATACCTAGATGTGGAATTCTGGGTCATTTGTTCATTCTGTGTCCAACAATTTGAAGAACTGATGCACTGTATTCCAGAGTGGAAGCACAATTTTACAATTGCTCAGCAAAAATTAAGGCTCCAATTTTTTCACATCTTCACTAATACTTTTTAATTTCAGACATCCTAGAGGATGCAAAGTTGCATCTCACAGTGGCTTTGATTTGCATTTCTCTAGAGCTAATCATTTTTATATCTTTCCACGTGCTTATTGGCCATTGACATAGATTCTTTGGCAAATAACTATTCTTCACTTTTTAGTTGAATTATTTGTCTTTTCATTGTTTAATTGTAAAAGTTGTTTTATATTCTTGTTTGTTTGTTTGAGATGGAGTCTTGCTCTGTCGCCCAGGCTGGAGTGTAGTGGCGCCATTTCAGCTCACTGCAAACTCTGCCTCCCAGGTTCAAGTGATTCTCGTGCCTCAGCCTCCCAAGTAGCTGGGATTATAGGCATGCGCCCCCACATCCAGCTAATTTTGTATTTTAGTAGAGACAGGGTTTTGCCATGTTGGCCAGGCTAGTCTTGAACTCCTGACCTCAAGTGATCCTCCTGCCTTGGCCTTCCCAAGTGCTAGGATTACAAGTGTGAGTCATCACACCTGGACTGTTTATATATTCTTGATAGCAATCCCTTTTCAGATACATGATTTTGAAACATTGTCTTTCATTGTGTGAGTTGTCTTTGTTGAAGAAACCGTTTTTTTCCCAGTTCCGTGGCCAAAAATCAACTGGCCATAGGGATATAGGTTTTTGTTTTGGACTCTCAATTCTAATTCCTTCATCTATGTGTTTATCCTTATGCACTTGCCACGCCGTCTTGATTTCTGTAGCTTTGTAGTAAGGTTAAAATAGGGAAGTGTGAGTCCTCCAACTTTGTTTCTCTTTTTCAAGATTGTTTAGGATATTCTGGAGCCCTTGAATTTCAAAATGAATTTTAAGATCAACTTGTAAATTTCTCCGCAAAAGGCAGCTGGGATTTTGATAGGAATTATGTTGAATCTATAGTCAGTGTAGTTTTAAACTGTATCTATTTATGAATTAGGTAAAACACATTTTTTAAGGCCATTTGCTTTTCTTTTTCTAAACTAAGAACTTATGTATATTTGGCTCTTTTCTTGTGGGTGTCAGTTCCAGTTCTGTTCGTGTACCACTCAAATTATGTTTGGAAACAAGACTAGAGGGATGGGCATGTTTCATAACTATATGGGAATATTGACTCATATACACTTTTCTCCATGATCCCCTCAAAAGGATTGGGTGCACTGGCGTTATGATAGAGAATATTTATGTTTGAAACAACCAGACCTAAGCAATTAACTTAAATTAACAGGAAAAAAAAAACCTCTACTCTTTTTTTCCCTTTCCTCAGAAGACAAAGTGGTATTTATTGAAATATCCATGGATTGAAAAACGTTCCAAAACAAGTTTCCTTAAAATAGCCAGACAACTCATCCTTGAAAGAAAGTCCTTTCACAAGATATATCAATTTATTCTTAATGTATATTTTTCTATCAGTATTATTTTTCTTTGGATGTTTTATTTCCCTGTTCTTCATGCAGATAATTTGTAGAATTCTTGTCCTCCCTGTTTTGAAAGAATTTTCTTTAGTTTTGTGTGTTTTGTCTCTTTCTTTTTCTTATCTAGTATGAGCTTACACTTATTTATGCTTCTCTTGTATTTTCCAATTTTCTACCTCTAATTTATAGATCTTACATTTAGCCTGGTCATGTCTCTTGGAAGAAAATAGCTTAGGTATGTAGCCATGCCTTGGTTAGAGAAGCAAATAGCTCCTGGATGTGTCAATGCCAGAAAATGAAGTGTCACCACAAGGGCATCCAATGACAGACAGGGACCACTTTCTTAATCCATTTTGTGTTGCTATAAAGGAATACCTGAGACTGGATCATTTATTTTTAAAAAGAAGTTTATTTGGCTCATGGTTCTGTAGACTATGCAGGAAGCACGGCATAGGAATCTGCTTCTGGGGAGGGCCTCAGGTGGCTTTCACTCATGGCAGGAGGTGGTGAGCTGGTGTGTGCAGAGATCACAGGACAAGAGGGGAAGCAAGAGAGAGGGAGGAGGTCCAGGCTCTTCTTAACAACCAGCTCTCTGGGGGAACTAATAGCGAATTCATTCATCCCTTTAACCTGGGGAGGGCATTCATCTTTCAGGAGGGATTCGTCCCCAGGACCCAAATACCTCCCATTAAGCCCTACCTGTAACATTGGGGATGAAATTTCAACATGAGGTTTGGGAGTGACAAATAGTCAAGCTATAGCAGCCATCTTGCATACTGATCAAGGGTCAATGGTGAGTGATTTTGCTGCTGTCTCAACTACGGTAGGAATGAGATTATAAATACAGGCCTTTGAGGGTTTTTGTTCAAAATATGAAGACCTCTTATTCTATTCACCTGGGGTGCTCAAAGGGCCCATTTTCGTCCACTCCAAATTGGCTCTCCATGCCAGTGGCCATTATTCAATTCTTGATCACTGAAGGGCTCTGTAGATTGCTAAATGGCTCTGACTGTCCTTGATAATGCATTAGAGAAATGAAAAAGGCAGTAGCATTACAGCATAATTAAATTCAACTCATGACCAAGGTAAGATGACCATGCTTTTTAAGCAAGTTTGCTCTAAGAGCCTGCTGCTGTCTCTTCAGATCTGTCCCTGGGAGCGGCTCATGTTTTGCATCTGTCCAGTCTCTCTCACCTCTTTAATGTGTGTTGTCCTGATGGTGTCCCATCATGATTTTTGGTGACAGGCACAGTCTTGCGGAACATGGAGCTAAAGACCTCCCTTGGGATATGCCATAAGGAAAAAAGTCATACATTACAGAGCTTTAATGTGGCATTTCTGCTGGAGAATGGTATGAACGAAATGTTGCTCATTTTTATTTAACATCTTCTCCTAAAGAGGCCAAAGGAGGCCAGCTTTATACATGTCACTGCAAATCATCTCAGCATCACTCAGAAGTGGCACCAAATTCAGAAAAGGATTTTAATGGTGTTTTTGGCATCATTGGCAGAGAGTACTGATATTTGGCATTTCTGGGTAACCATGTTCTGTAGGCATTTTCCATTTAGTAGTGTCAGAGAAAAAGAGTTACTTCAGGTATGGCTGCAGCTATTTTCTCAGGAAATTGAGGAAAGAAAGGAACTAACATCTGTGTCGGTCCCCTAACGTCCCAGACACTGTGCTAGATGGTCAACAGGCATTATTGTATTTGATCCATGGCAGTCTTGTGAGGTAGGTTTTATTATTTCCCCCTATTTAAAATAAGAAAACTGAGGGTCAGTGAGATCAAGATCACACAGCTCTAACACGACAGAAGTGGGCTCTGAGTCCTGGTCCAACTCATAGGCTGAACCCCCTCTTCTACACTAGCTAGCCCACCCTCATGGAGGCTGAATGAAGAGCCTAACTCTGGATACCCAAAAGGTGGCATAAGGTTTGGCTGGCCCAAGAGACTCCTCGTCCCTCCTGGTCCATACAATCACACTTCTATGATATGCCAAAGAGCCCGTTTTTCCCTGTAAGTTTTTAGAAAATGCTTTTCAATAACTTTATGTTTTCTAGGACAAAGGCTATTTATTTCTCACACTCCTACCCAAGTTCACAGGAAATGGGTCTTTTGTCAGAAGAGGCTAACCATGACAGAAACCCCTGTTATAAGTGAGATTACCAAGGATCACTTGCAGATGGTGTTCTTGAGCCATTTCACTCTTTACAAATGGATCCCAGACTAGAATGTTCATTCAAGGACAAGCTGTGCTTTCTGCTGCTCTGTAAGCATGATCAGAGAATGGGAGTAGGAGAGAGCAATACAGGAGGAGCTGAGGTTAAAATAGAAGACAGAAAGTCAAGCGTGTCTTGGAAATTGTCTTGGAAATTGATGGCTGTATTACATCAGCTTCATTGATGGTGCTGGGACTGACCCATCACCGCTGTCAGAGCTGGAAGGGAGCTCAGAGATCATCCCGCATAATCTATTCATTTCTCAGACGGAAAAGTTGAGCCATTGGAGATAAAGTGACTTGCCCAAAGTTAGGCAATTAAGACTCCCCCTGTCTAGTCCAATGCCCTTTCCATGACACCACAATTATTTCAAGGTTATGGAATGGTAAATGGCTTATAATTTTTCTATTTTCAATCTAATATATGATCTATTTTACATATATTATTTTTACTAATGTGAAATGTTCTTGAGCAAGAAATAAATTCTTTTATTTTAAGTCAGGGAGATTTTTGAGGGTTGTCTGTCATCATAGCATTACCTGCCTGTCCTAAATAATGTGTGTGCCTATTGAGATGATTATGTACTTTTACCTCCTTAATGTATTTATCATGTTACAATATAAGATTTTCGGATGTTGAGTCATCCTTGCATTCTTGCGATAACCTTTATATTATGGTGTAGGAATGTATATATGATGTATTTGATATATATATATATATTACACTTAACTAACATGTCATCTATTTTTGACTCCAAGACTACAAGTGAGATTAGTCTATCATTTGCTTTTTTGTCATGTTCTCATCCTATTTTGATATTCTGTTATTCTAAATTCATAAATTGGCTAACTTTTCCTCATTTTCTATTCTCTAAAACAGATTGCTTATGATAGAGATGGCCTATTCCCTGAGTTTTGAGCAAAGGGGAATTGTAGCATAGAATGAAGTTGGAGAGGTGAGGAGGGGCCAGAAAATTTAGGGTCTTAAAGGCCACCATAAAAATTTCACATTTTATTCTAACGACACCGGGAAGCTATTGAAGGACTTAAGCTGCTAACAGCATTATGCTCTGTTACATACTTTAAATACAGTCATACATTGCTTAATGATAGTGATATGTTCTGAGAAATGCATTGTTAGGTGATTTTGTCATTCTGCAAGCATCATAGAACATACTTATGCAAACCTAAATGGTACAGTCTACTACACACCTAGGGTTTATGGACTAGCTTATTGCTCCTAGACTACAAACCTGTACAGCATGTTACTCTCCTGAATACTGTAGGCAATTGTAACACAATGGTAAGTTCTTGTGTATCTAATCACAGAAAAGTTACAGCAAAACTATGGTATTATAATCTAATGGGGCCACTGTCATATATGCAGTCTGTCATTGACCAAAATATCGTATATCACTGTGTCCATTATCTGAAGAACGTATTAAGGTGGTTAACAATGAAAGCAGAAATATTTAGACTACTTAAGCAATCAAGGTAAGAGATGACAGTGGCTTGGGCTAAGAAGTGACAGAGGAGGTAGGAGAATTGAATTGTCTTGATGTGATATTTATTTAAATATATATTGACAAGCTTTGTTAATGGATTATATAAAAGAGTAAGGAAAAGGGAGAGATTACAGTTTGCTTGAATGAAACCTAGGCTTTCACCTGTGTAGCTGGGTAGAGAATGTCCTAATTACTTATATGGAGAATTCTAGAAAAGGAATAATTTTGGGAGTGTAGGTAGAGAAACCAGTACTTCTGTTTCAGAACTGAATAAATAGAAATGGCTATTAAAGGAAATTTGAGTTTGGAGCTTAGGAGAGAAATCAGGATATCATCGGTCTATAGATGGCATTGAAAACCATGGAACTGGATGAGATCACCGAAGGAGGGAAGTGTGACAGAGAAGAGGTCCCTGGGGCAGGAAAAGAAGGTGAGCCAACAAGAGACAGCTCATCCTCCGTGGGACTTCAGTTGTTCTCTGGTGTTCCTATTTGGAGTCTGGATGATTCCCTACGTACTTGGGCTGTGAGCATTCAGAAACTTGTTACTTTTGTTAGGCACAGTGTTGATGCTTAATAAATAAAGGTTTGATTGATTCCTAAAAAATACTGTTATTTCTGGGGCAGATGATTTGGAATCAGCAGGAGCTCTTGTAGGCAACTTCCCTGGCCTCTCTCTCTCTCTCTCTGCAGTGGCTCAGTGCCGGAGACGTCAGGTCCTCTTTCCTTAAGTATATCCTGGCCTAAATGTTCTGCTTGTGTTCAAGGTAGAGTTGTGTCATCCATGTTTGGGAGTCCATATCATGCTTCTGTGGGACGGGGAACTGGGTATTCAATAGGATAGCATCTGGTACACATCACATACAGGCCCTGTGAGGGAGGCAGCCTCAGGCCAGGACAAATCTGAAGGCCTTGAATATCATTTCCCTCACCCAGGGCAGGGATTGTTAATCAGTCTCAATATTCTGTCCACTGATCTTTCGGGTGCTTTCAGCTCTTTCTCAACACAAAGTATTCTGGTTGGCTGAACAAAAACAAAAGGAAAAGCTTTTTTGTCAGTCAGAGAATAGACAGATGTTGGATTTAAGAGCTGGGGTGTTTGGGGGACTTCAGTGATATGTGTTTAGTTGCTCAAAATGATCAAAAGATATACCTCCAGGATTTTGGCATGCTGCAGGGTTGACTCCCAGGCTAGCCTGAGAACCTTGAACAAATCTTGAGAAGACATATTGTCTTCCAAATATCTTGTTAATGGGTTGGTTCTATTGATATCTTGAAAAATTAGCCCTGGAATTACTCATAGGAAAAAAAGTTTTTTCTGAGAGTCTAATATTTAAGGATATTGGAAAACATCACCTGTGTCAAGAAGATTGAAAGCTGCAGAATGGTTGGATAAAGTACAATAAGAGAAAACTTACACCGTGCAGACAGAAACTTAATTTAAGTTCCTAAGCTCTTTACCATAGATTGTGTATAGCCTTTCAATTACAGAATTATGTGTTGGTGGTGAGTTCTTATAAAATTCAAAGTTGATAGGCATAATTAGCTAAATCAGGAACGAGTTCCTAAATGTTTTTCTATAAATTACAGAATTCTATAAGTTAAGTAATTTAAATAAACATTTTTCATCCCTTCCTTTTTTTTTCCTTTTGCTATTTGTTTCTTTTTAAAAGCAAGTGTTAGGTTTGTGGAAATTTGGTAGTGCTAATGCTTGATTAACTGGAAGGGCTCAGAAATATTTGTAAGTAGACATGATGGAGAATCAAATAAATGGAGAATAAAATAACTACAAATGATTCTTCTCTTGGCATGAACAGATGCCCTCTTACCCTAAACAAGATAGACTCTGCCTCTTCTGAGGAACTTCAAGGTGCTGACCAGCAGATATATTTAAGACACCATGTGACAAAGACCTCTCTTGTGATAGGTAATCCATGATTATACATACTAAATGTTTCTTGGTGTGCAATGAAGACTAAAGCAGCTTTTCGCATAGTCACACTTCAGCAATGACCACCATAGCCCCTTCTGTCTCTCCAATGTTCCAAGCTAAGTAAGTCCCCGCTGCCACAGAGGTCTTCCCTGGTACCACCATAACTCAAAATGAACTCAATGAGGGAACTTATTCTTGGTGTCAGTTGTCTGTCATTTTTCGTATTTCATGCCAGTCTTATCCCAATTTACATTAAAATCATATTTTAAGTCCTCTTAGGAAAATGGTAGCATGCAGTTTTCTTTTTCTTTTTTCTTTGTTTCTTTCTTTTTTTTTTTTTTTTTTTTTTTGAGACAGAGTCTCTCTCTGTAGTCCAGGCTGGAGCACAGTGGTGCGATCTCGCTCACTGCTGCCTCCGCCTCCTGGGTCTCGGTTCAAGCAATTCTCCTGCCTCAGCCTCTCGAGTTGCTGGAACTACAGGCACGTGACGCCATGCCCAGCTAATTTTTGTATTTTCAGTAGAGATGGGGTTTCACCATGTTGGCCAGGTTTGTCTCGAACTCCCGACCTCAAGCAATCCACCTGCCTCGACCTCCCAAAGTGCTGGGATTACAGGTGTGAGCCACCACGCCCGGCTGATAGCATTCGGTTTTCAAATGATTTCCTGGTATGTCATCTCATTTTGTAGTCAAAGAACATAAGAATTGGAAGTAACTTTTGCGGGCACCTAGACAAGCATCCTTAGTGTAAGAACATCGCCTCTACAACCTTTCAAACGGGCCATTCAACTTCCCTCAGACACCTTCACTGATGTGCAGTTCACTCCTCAACTAAGGCCACTTTGAACTGCGCTAACTGTTAGAAAGTACCTCCTTCTGTTGAACTGAAATCTGTCTGCCTTCAACTTCTACCTATTTAATTTAAATTTGTCCTCTGGGGCTTAGCTGTTATGTTTGATTCTTTTCCCACAGAAGAGTCTTTAAATGTTTTAAGAAAATGATTGCAAATCACCCAAGTCTTCTTTTTCAGGGACAAAATATCTTTTATTTCTTCCAGTCATCAGAGTGACTTTAAGCACCTTTGCCATCCTTATTGCTTTTCTTTAGCTTCATTAAGTCAATCCTTCAATGAAGATCTACTTTGCTCCTGCTGTGTGCCTGGCGCTGATCTAGGCACTGAACGTACAAGAAAGGTTCTATAAGTAGTGGAAACAAGACAAAATCTCTATGCTCCCAGATCTTACATCACAGAGGTGGGGTTGGAGCATAAATGAAGGATTTAGACCCTTGGCACATGCCATCCAGGATGTTCCAGACATGTCTGCCAAAGTATTGATGGGCCCGTTTTCTAACACCTCCATTCATTGCATTGATACTTCCCTATCACTATATTTCTAGAAGTGCCATTTGTGCTTATGTTATCTTTTTTTGGTAGATGTGTGCTCTTTTTGAACAATATTGAGTTTGCTCTCAACCACAAGCAAAAACCCAGTATCTTTTGTCATTCAGACTGATGTTCAGTTATATTTTGTCCATGCTGTTCTTAGTGCTAATCCAGCCCTCTCTGTTTGTCTTAGTCAGTTCCGGCTCCTATAACAAAATACCATAGACTGGGTGGTTTATAGACAACAAATATTTATTTTTCACAATTCTGGAGGCTGGGAAATCCAAGATCAGGCTGCCAGCAGATCCAGTGTCTGGTGAGGGCCCAATGTCTGGTTCATAGATGACCATCTTTTTGCTATGTTGTCATGTGGTAGAAAGGTTACAAGGGAGCTCTCTGGGGTCTGTTTTATAAAAGCACTAATCTCATTTATGAGGTTACCACCCTCATGACTGACTTACCTCCCAAAAGTCTCACCTCGTAATACCGTCACTTTGGGAATCATGATTTCAACATATACTTTTCGTAAGGATACAACATTCAGACCGTCACACCCACCGAAGTATAAGTCTTTATTCTTTATTCTTGCTAAATTTCATCTTACTTGTTTCAGCTCATCTTTCAGCCTGCCCAGATCTTCCTGCTCCATGCCATTAGCTATTCCTCATAGCTTTGTGCCACTTATACATCTGATTGACCACGTGAGTTCACTGTGCCCAGGCCCAGATAGGACAGGGGCATTCTGAGGGCAATGCTTCGAGTCCTCCTCATGGACCTCTCCTTTCCAGTGGGTCCTGCTCAGTTCATCAGTGCTGTTTTTGCCAGCCTCACTCAGCCTGTTATGAGTCCAATGAACTGTTACTCAACCCTGTTTTACCAGTACGTTTTCAAAGCTAAAGCAAAATATCCTGTCAAGTGCCTTTCTGAATAATATATATTGCCTTAATATAGCCCTCATTTGACAGTTTAGAGACCATGTTTAAAGAGGAAATGAGGCTAGTCTGGCATGAGGTGTGGTCGGTGAACATTCACAGCGGCTCATTGTTCACCACTTTTCTCTGTAAGGATTTAAAACTTATCCAATTACTGACTGGTTAAAGCTCATACTTCCCAGCCGGGCACAGTGGCTCATGCCTGTAATCCTAGCACTTTGGGACGCCAAGGCAGGTGGATTGCCTGAGCTCAGGAGTTCAAGACCAGCCAGGGAAACACGGCGAAACCCCGTCTCTACTAAAATACAAAAAATTAGCTGGGCATGGCAGCGTGTGCCTGTAGTCCCAGCTACTAGGGAGGCTGAAGCAGGAGAATTGCTAGAACCTGGGAGGTGGAGGTTGCAGTGAGCCAAGGTCACGCCACTGCACTCCAGCTTGGGTGACAGAATGAGACTCTGTCAAAAAAAAAAAAAAAAAAGTCTCAAACTTTCCAGCATAGACTGTAGGTTCTTCATAATCTGTCCGCAAGCTATAGACCAGCTTCATTTCCATCCTCCAATCCCCAAATGTTACTTCTTCTCTTCGAAGTTAGCCATGCCAAAGTTCTGCAATCCATCAAACCTTCGCCTTTATTCATACTTCTGTGATTTGGCATGTGTTATTCCACCTACCTGAAATGCTGCTGTGCTCTTCCTCCTCATAGTCCATCTGGAAGATCCCTCAACTTTTAAAGACCCTGCCAAAATGTCCCCTTTTCATGGAAAATGTACTTTCCTAACACTTTGTATGCACATGCACTTAACACATCGCACTACAGTGATTTGTACATCTGTCTCCCCTACCTGCCTCTGCCATGGGAAAGGTCCATTCATTCATCATTAAAGACTACCATGATGCTTGGTGTGGTGCAGGAGCTCAGTAAACAAACGTTGAATTCTATTACAAAATTTTCCTGTGGATGGGTTCTGGGCACCAGTCCAGTTTGTGCATCTATGTTCTCCATCATTTCAGGCAAATTGGTTCTATTTTGCTATCTTTTTTTCTCCACCATGCTTTAAAAATTGCTAAGGATTTCATTTCCAAACTCTCTCAGTGCCAATGGCTGGGACTGCTCTGATTCTGGTGATGAACACCATCGAGTACTCTTTTACTATTTCTTCCCTTATTTGGGGTCTCAGTTGCCTCTTAGAGAGTTGCCTCTTCTCACATAATGTGAGGAACACCGTATCTCAATCTAAAGACTAGGGTTTTAGGTCCTGGCTCTAATTCTGTCTTGGTGTGTAACCTGGAGAAAGTAAATTCACTTCACCAAAGCCCAATTTCTTCATTGTAATTTGAGGGTAATCTCCTTCATTTTTATTATTTTATTATTCTAATTATGCCTTTGATCATCTTCAATCTAGACTGTCCTCCTTGGCTAGGAACTTGGAAACCAAATAAGAGATGAGTTCCTCTGTGGTTTTTCACCTTCGGGGAAATGACTCTTGTCGTCCGTCTGCTGGAGCTCTGCTCCCATAATCTGCATGGTAAGAGCCTCAGGTATGACCTGTTCTTGCTATGCCTTGCCCTCCTATGGGGACACTGCCTCTGTCATCTCTTACAGTGTCATTCAGATCCAATCACCTGGCCTATTTCTATACTCTGGACACCACACACTACTTGCTGGATGGACTGTTTTCCATCATTGTAGCTACAGCTGCTCCCAATATCTGCTCCACAGAATTGGTGGTTAATTTCTAGGCCACTGCATCTCTTGATATGGGCAATATGACTACTGCCAGACCATCTTTCCAAATATTTAATTTGCCTTGGAATAAAAAGATTTTCACAGCAGAGCAAGACCAGGCAGATAATACAAATTTTGTTTTATGGCTAAGGAAACTGAGGCTTAAAATGGTCAAACTACTTGCCTGGTGCAACCTCGATTTTAAGCAGTGGAGACAGGCTAAAACTAGACATTTTGACACCTTCTCTAGTGGTGTTCCGTCATGTCAAAAGGGCAGGAACAGTCTCAACATTTTCGGTATTCCTTCACAAACATTATACCACATCTCATTCGTAATATGTATTCAATTAGGCCAGGTGCGGTGGCTCACGCCTGTAATCACAACACTTTGGGAGGCTGAGGTGGGCAGATCACCTGAGGTTGGGAGTTCGAGGCCAGCCTGACCAACATGGAGAAACCCCGTCTCTACTAAAAATACAAAATTAGCTGGCGTGGTGGCGCATGCCTATAATCCCAGCTACTCAGGAGGCTGAGGCAGGAGAACTGCTTGAACCTGGGAGGCAGAGGTTGCAGTGAGCCAAGATCACACCATTGCACCCAGCCTGGGCAACAAGAGCAAAACTCTGTCTCAAAATAAATAAATAAATAAATAAATAAATAAATAAATAAAATGTGCACAATTAATTTGCCAGTTAATTAAAAAGTATATGACATTTTAAAATCGGGCAATTTTGGAAATACTCGATCAGAATTTAACATGTCAACTGGAAGGAGAGAGGAATGAACTCATGATGAAGACAAATCTTAGTTTTTACTTTTTCTTTTCCTTATCAACTCTCTGATATTAATATGGAATTTCTAATTAGAAGAAAAATGGCCACGAAATGGACAAAAGGATAGTAAAAGTGAAGAATAATTCATTAATGAGGATATTGTGCTGTAAATAATTGAGAGTTGATTACAAAAAAGAAGATATTTCTTTAAAACTTGTCATTTGGGGTAAGATTTCCCAAACTATTTTGCTTTTCTTCATGCTACTTATATCAATCTTAACTCAATTATCTCATACAATTCCAATGTAGTATTGTGAACAACATAATCCCTTTAACATTGTTCTCCTCTCTGTACTTGCCCCTGTGTCACTTAGAATTCTTTCACACAATAAAAGCCTCAAATTAATAAAGTCCTTCTCTTAGAAAATCAAAATGCTTTCTCCACGTTACCATTTAATTACGTCTCAAAGCATTCCTCTGTGAAGTGGGTGTGTGGTAGGAAGAGGAATTAGTCTTTCCCACTATGACACACAGGAAACAGCTTGGAAGAGCAGATAATTTCCATCCACAGGTAACTTGATGCTAGTTCAGTTCGGTTCAAGGTTGTTGCCTGGGTTCTTCCAGTATACCCGGTTTTCAAACAGAATCTTGCTAATGGACTCAATCACCCAGTAAATCAGCACATAATTACTGGATACCTACTATATATTAGACTCTGTTCTAGACATTGAGGATAGAGCAGTGTGAACAGAAGAAGAAAAATCTCTGACCTTATGGAACTCAAATTTTTCTAGGAGGAGACAGACATCAAGCATAGTAGATACATTGTACAGTGTGTTAGAAGGAGATAAATGCTCTGAAAGGCAGGTAAATCAGTGTAAGGAGAACGCAAAGTGCAGGGAAGGTACATAGTTTTCTGTAAGGTGGATAGAGTAGCCCTCACTGAGAGGACGCCATTGGAGTAAAGCAAGAGCATCCAAAGCAGGGGGATCGGCCAGTGCCAATGCCTGGAGGCGGCAGCATGATGCCTGGAGTGTTTTCAGAACCCAGGAGGGCAGTGTGGCTGGGACAGAGTAAATAAGACGGAAAGGGGCACAAATTGAGATCAGATGCGGCAGTAGAATGTTCCAGAAGGGCCTCTTTGGCATTTTAAAGACGTCTTGCCCTTTATGCAACGTGGGGTGTTTTGGAGGATTTTAAGTAGAGAAGGGCCGTGATCACTCTGGCGGCCATGTTGAGAACAGACATAGGTGGGAAGGGATGCAAACAGAGACCGGTTAGAAGGTCACTGCCTTCAACCAAGAGAGATTCAACAGTGCCTCCAAGCAGGGCGGAAGCAGAGGAGATGTCGAGCAGTGACCAGATTCTGGATACAGTTTTTAGGCAGACCCAGTGGGACTCACTGATGGAGCTGCATGTGAGCTGTGAGAGAAAGGAAGGACTCTTATCTTCTGAATGAGACTGGGAGCTCCTTGAGGAAAAATGTCACCTCTTATATTTCTTTATGATCTTTATAGAAACCTAAGAAGACTTCATACACAATAAATACATGACTAAGTTTTGTTAAATGAAAAAAGGAGGGAAAAGCAAGTCTATATCAATAGACTTGGGGTTCCTATGCCCATAATGATTTGCAAAAATAGATGCTGCTTCCTGTATTTCCAAAAAATCTTAGAAATTGACTATTTTCCCCAAGGTAACGCTACTGAAGCTAAAAAAAATCTTTAAATGTCTTTGTTTGGGCTGGAATTCATTACCTTGATGAGGTAACAGGTCTTTTATCTGCTATTTAGAAGTTCTGTCTGGCATGTAAAATGGATATATTATTACCATGTAATTTGTTTGATGAAAATATTAATAAAATACAGGGCTTACAAGAAAAATAGTAGAATGCTTTGGATATAATGATTGGGAATCACATCTTCACATGGTTTTAAAGAAAGAACCCCCCCAAAAAAAACCACTCCACAATATCTATATTTTCTTTTTTATTCTTGTTTACAACATAAAGTTCTCCATTGTCTAGAAAGAAAGCACAAAAGAGAACATGTTAAATCTTATGATGGGTTTTTGGAGATGATCTAGTCTAATTCACTAAGTTTATATTTGAAAAATATCAGTCGTAGAAACGTTAAGGTGATAGACATAATTTTGTTTCCAATACACTGTAACACAAATTCTGAGTTGTCGAATGAGGCCTAACAAATAACAGTAGAAGAATTGTGAAATATGTTATTTCTTGAATCTTCCTTCTTGATATTTGCTTGGCAACAGTAATTAGCCACAAACAATCTTGAGTCATAACTGTCCAGAGAGCACGGTGAGAGGTAGATGTGTGGAAGGATGGCAGATGAGGGAGAAAATAGAATGAGAGGCACCTTGATGGGAGAACTCTAGCTTTTTTAAACTCATACTGTTGCTAGGAGGCATTTGTGCATAATTTTTCACAGGGCTTTACAGTCACACACCATCATATTTGAGTCAAAACTCTGATATTTAGAAGGTGTGTGACCATGGCCAAGTTTCCTAACTAGGACATTGGTGTCTTTACATACCTTATAGGGTAAGTTTTGTCAGCTATGGTAAGACTATTTTTAATGTGGTTAGAGATAGCAGGAATTCAATACATGATATTTTTATTACTAGTAATTTTCCTAATGGGTTTCAGCATTTCTTGCCTTTGTGTTTGAATAGAAACTCCTTCACCCTTCATATACTAGATATCCTGCTAGTCTTTGAAGAGCCCGGTTTGAATGTCAATCTCTCCTTCAGTAGTTCATACACTGTCATTCAGTTTTTCACTTATATGCAGCTATTTGTTTCAAGATCTTATCTACCTAAGTTGGATTTCTTGTGGAATAGTGAAAAGAACCCAGAAGTCTTGGATTTGAGCTTGGCCAGCCACTCTTTCATGAAAGTGGAACCCTTATGAATATAATGGAATGAGGGATCTATTATAAGAACTTACACAATTGTTGAGAAAGTTATTTTCCAGAAGAAGGAATTCACAGATCTGAGAAAAGTCACTATTGGGTTCCATGAGGTCCTCATGTGGATAGGCTAGTCAGAGCTGCCAGGGGAATCTGGGAGGCCCGCCACATCCAGGAGGGGGGACCTGAAAGAAAGCTGGAAGAATACTCAGTGACAAGCTTTTGTCTTTGCCTGGCTACTGTCTCTTTGGATCCATGTTAAGGCCCTTGTGATGGGTGTGTTGATCAGCTGTGCTGGAAATTTGGAAGATCTGGGTATGAAGTGGGGGAGGGCCAGGACATGCTAGAACCCTCCAGGTCTCCGCATGTGTTGTCACAGCAAACTACAAAGACCTTGAGAGAGGAATAGATACTGTTTCATTCTGCTTCCCAAATCTTGCGCAAATTCCTCTTTGGGCCAACTGTACTCACATGCATACAGGCAAGAGGAACCTGAGAAACACTGTTCCAGCTAATGAAGTCCATAGAGTACAAACCACCACTGCCACTTCTTGGCTATGTTGGTTGTATTGGGAAGTTGACCCAACCTTTTTGATCCTCTCCTTCCCTATTATTGTATTGATGTAAATGAGATAACTATTATAACTATCTCTATAGGGTGATTAGTAAGAAATAAGACAATGCAAAAAAAATCCATTACAAAATACATAGCTGGATGCGGTGGCTCATGCCTGTAATCCCAGCACTTTGGGAGGCCAAGGTGGATGAATCACCTGGGGTCAGAAGTTCAAGACCAGCCTGGCAAACATCTCTACTAAAAATACAAAAATTGGCCAGGCCTGGTGGCGCATGTCTGTAATCCCAGCTACTCAGGAGGCTGGGGCAGGAGAATCACTTGAACCTGGGAGGCAGAGGATGTAGTGAGCAGAGATCACGCCACTACCCTCTAGCCTGGGTAAGAGAGCAAGACTCCATCTCAAAAAAAAAAAAATTACAAAATACAGAAGAACTGATCAGATTACTGTTGCTAGATACATCCATTCATTTCACTAACGTATGTTTATTGTGCATCTACTATGCACCAGCAACTATATTATGCCTAGGATCCAAGGCAGTGACAATGTCCTTGCTATCTTCAAGCTGAATCAGACATAATTAGATATTCAAGTGGAGATATAAAGCGAGCATTTGACAGACTGGATTTCAGGGGATAGGCCCTGGTTTAAAACATACATTTGGAAGTTATTAGTGTTTAATAATGAAATACTAAAATGTATGAGCCTCAATTAGGTCACTTTAGGTAAAATGCATGTAAATTGAGAGGAGAAGAGGTTTAATGTCTAAGATCCGAGACGCTTCAGAATTTGGGGGTCAAAAAGATAAAGAGGAACAAGCAATGAGGGTGAGAAAAAGCAGCCAGTAAGGCAGAAAGAGAAATAATAGAGAGTGGTGTCCAGATTAATGTATGCTGAAAGATCAATTCATATGACAATTGAGAATTGACCATCAGCTCAGCACCATGGAGGTCATTTGCCAAAATGGAACAGGTTCAACATGTAATGGAAAGAAAGATTTTGGCATAAAGGGGAGCAGGAGAATAAGGTGGCAATAAGTGGGAAGGGCATCAAGAGATATGATATATATGTTTATGTGTGTGTATAATTTATATATATAAGTTAAATAGAGCCCATTATATATAGTATGTGTGTGTGTGTGTGTGTGTGTGTGTGTGTGTGTGTGTGTGTGTATAGGTTCTCTCTATATAGAGAGCTTGGGTGCAGCTTCCTATGAGGATGGAACCTTTACCAAGAGATGCAAACGAGGAGGAAGACTGCTTCCTTCAGGCGGTTCTCTCTTAAGAGGAAAATGTTCAAACTGAGTGAGCGTGCCCAGTTGTATCTGCAAATGTATTAATCCAAGTCACGCAAGTCACATCAACTTCTCAGGAGCAGACTGAGCAAAAGGGAAGAGAGAGGGGTGAAAGGAGGGATAAGTAGATTTCAGCGAGAGCAAGAACGTTAACGAAATATTTCGAGAAGTCGAAAACGAAGATAATTGTGCTGAAGAAGATTCTAAGTTCCAGAGGCTACAGTGGAAAGATGTGGGGAGTTGGAGTGGGAGACAGGTCAGACTAGAGTGTGTGTAGTTTGAGACAACGATATTTCTCCTGTAGTGCTTGGAACAGGGGCTAGATTAGGTAAATATTTGTTCCTTGAGAGAAACCTGACAAGACCTGCATGACCCCTGTTTGAGTAGAAGTGTTCATCTCCAATTCTACTCTGCTTACACCAAGGGGTCAGGAAAGGCTGACCTTGATTATCTTCTCCTTCTATCTCTCCCTCTCCTCCACACCTGGCCCAGCAGAGGAAGGAAAACTAGATTTACAGCTGACCTTGATTATCTTCTCCCTCTGTCCCTCCCTCTCCTCCACAGCTGGCCCAGCAGAGGAAGGAAAACTAGATTGACAGCTGCCCAGCCCTTCCCCTGAAAGTCAGAGGCGCAGGTTGCTTTACTACCACCGAGGCAAAAGTGATTTGTCTCCTTCATGTCGTTCTAATCCTTACAGAAGAATTTGTGGCAGCAATACGAAGACTATAGCTAAGAGGATCAGCACCTCGGAACCTCTTTGAAACTTGCTAGAGGATGAGGGCAGTGGGCAA
This sequence comes from Rhinopithecus bieti, assembly GCF_001698545.2. Classification (NCBI taxonomy): domain Eukaryota; kingdom Metazoa; phylum Chordata; class Mammalia; order Primates; family Cercopithecidae; genus Rhinopithecus; species Rhinopithecus bieti. Next base: position 2,285,057 of record NW_016813202.1, read on the forward strand.
GAGGAAAGTTCCTCTGAGCACCTTCTGTTAAAAGGAGAAGCCAGGCCTCGGGGATGTTCCTTCAGTTTCACAAGTGGCAAGATTTTCACCTCCGGTTGGCAGCTTTCAAATCGTTTCCCATTTCTCCAACTTAGGAAGAAGCTGTGAAAGCCGCAGGCAAACGGGGATGAATGATTCATTTGGTCCTGGCTATTTCCTTCACTCTTAGGATGTCTCAATTTCTCTCTACTCTGTTATTTGAGAATAATAATAATAATAATAATAATAATAATAAATCATCTGCTTCCGCTGGGCTTTCCAGCGGTCGTTAGGCACGTTGATGAAATCTTGGGTTGCACCGGGGCTCGCATTCGCAATCCATTCATCCGTCCGTCCCCCATCGTGCGCACCATTCAGCGTAGAACCACCGCCACCTACCACCCCCCATACCATCGGGGCAAAGGCCCTTTCTCCCTTTCCGGCTTACACTGGGCGTTAAACCTCGGTCTCTGCCAGGCCTCTGGCGCACGTAGCACACGCGCGGGCGGGCGGGGCCGGGGGGTGTGGCGGGAGGGGCGGGTGGCAGCGCCCGGGGGGCAGGACTACAGCCCTCCCGAGGGGGCAGGGCGAGGGCGGGGAGGCCGGGGGGAGGCCGGGGAGGGCCGGGCGGTGTGGCGGCGGCCGAGCCGAGCCCCCGAGGCCGGCCCCACCTTCGGACGCCCGCTGTCCGCACGTGACTGTGCGCGGCCCTCCCTCCTCCCAGTCGGGCGCACGGGCCGGCGTCTCGACTCCAGCAGGGGCGCTCGGCTGGTCAGTCCCGGGCAGAAGAAAGCCGGAGGAGGGACGAGCCAGCGAGGACGGCCAGGGAGCGGTGCCGAAGTGGCGGCTGGCCGAGCCGCCTGTGCAGCGGGCGGCGGCGGAAGGCGAGGGTGGCGGTCGCCTGAGCAGCGAGAGCCGGGGCGGCGGGATTCCGCATGCGCGCTGGGCGAGTGTGATGAAGCTGCCCCTGGGCCCTCGCTGGCTCGGCGCTTGGCCGCGCAGCTTGACACCGCCTGCACCCAGCCCGCCCGGGAGGGGAGGACGCCGCGGGCCGTGACCTTGGCGGGAGGGGGTAAAATAGGGGAGGCGGCGGAGGAGGCAGCGCCACCCAGAGCCCCTCCCGGCCCCGGACCCCGCACGCCAGCCCTCGCTCTGCGCAGCGGGAGCGACGGCTGGCGCAAGGCGGCGCCCCCCGGGAGCCCCGCGCCGGGGCTGGGCTACAGGCGCAGCGCGCACCCCGCGGTCCACGGTGCTGAAACTGCTGCCCGGCTCCGGCGGCCGCCGCGGCGCGGGGCACAGGCTCGCCTGCCATTTGCTGCTGCTGTGACAGCGAGCAAGGGGAGCTGGGCTTGCCTGTTTTCTCCTCTTTGGCTGGTTGCTCTGGAGGCTTCTGCAGTTAGACTTTTACCCACAGTGACCCGGGTAAAATGGCCTGAAGGCTTGACCTCCCACTAGTTCTTGTTGCCGGGACATGTTGTGTGTCTTCTTGCAAAAAAATTAGGCAGGATTACCTCTGGACTTCCGAAGCGAAGTGGGGAGAAAGGAGAGCAGCCGGTGGCTGGCAGCGCAGGCAGGTGAAAGTAGGCGAAGCGTATACTCTGGCTGTGTGTGGGAGACCCGGGGGAATAGAGGAAACCATGTGCTGGAGAATGACAGCGGGAATGGGCCTCTCTGATGCGCTGCAGGTGGGGACACTAGACAGATACCTGGGAGAAAGTGTGCTACCCCGCCCCCCGCTCCCGCCCCCCAGGTGTTGCCTTTCCACCCTTTGGGGAAAACATCACTAAGTGCAGGTGCAAGTATTGGGAGAGAAGAGAACTCTGTCTTAGGGAAATGCTACCGATGAGTTTTTAGGGTGAGCATCAAACACTTCTCAAAACGAGTATCCAGAAAATGAAGTCAGCTCAAACGATAACCAAATGGCTATTTCTACCTGGAAGATTGTAATTTCTTATAATTCCTTGAGGGTATTATAGGTGTCAACTAATTTTTAAAAAAATCCATGTCCTGTGTCACTTTCTCCAGCCAGCCCCAGTTTGTAAGAACACGCCATGTGGGGTGGGTGTTGTGAATGATGACGATGAATCAGGGGAGTCCCCTAAGCACCACCACTGGGATCTCACTGAAGTCTCTCTAACCCTTTGCAGGGCACACTGATAATTCTCGTATCTGAGAGCGGACCAAGTTTTGAGCGACATGGCCCAGGGGAATAATTACGGACAGACCAGCAACGGGGTGGCAGATGAATCACCTAACATGCTGGTGTACAGAAAGGTAAGAATGTCTTCAGTTTCTTGGAAAACGGGAAACTTCTGGCTTTCTCGATGTTTTTCCTCTTCTAGATCAGAGTATGTATCAACTTTGTGGCCTTGTGGATTCCCCAAATCATCAGTGATTACGTACTGTATACGTGAAAGTGATCTAACATTCTCCAATGATGCATACGTGGAGAAACTCGTTGAAGTGAATGAGGCCTCCTCCCATGTTCCCTACTGGTTTTGCATAGATTGTTCTGTCATGAGCAATAACAGCAAATTTGGGCATTCCAGATATTTTGGTTGTTATACACATGATTTAGTGGCATCCATAATAATTTTAGAAGCTTTTTCTTATACTCACCTCTAAACATTTAGGTTATAATAACTGCATAAGCATATCACATTTTAGAAATAAAAATAGACCACTTTGCAGTTTTGTGGCAAGAGACAGAATGTGTCTGTGTAAATGTATGTGGTTTAATAATTTTGTTCTTAACTAGTCAATTCTAGTCTTTTTTTGTCTTAGCCTAAATTATTTTTTACTTTCTGTTACTTTTATGATTTGGGGTATTTATGAGTATTTATATTCTAGTGCCATATACCTATTAAATCATTAAATAATATCTATCTTGCAGAGTTACTTTTTTTTTTTGGCCACAAATAGGTTTGGCAGCCTTATACATTTAATAGCAATGCTACCAGCAACAAATTTTTAGACACTGAGCAACCATAATAAAGATGCATTTAAATATTGCATGTGCTTTCGAGTGGTTGCTTAGGCGACTTCACTCTGGTTATCATCAACAATCTTACTAAAATGAAGGATGCAGTATTCTTCTGCACCAATCATTTTTATTGCATTTTATAAATGATTTTTTTAAAGTATATTATCTGGAGTGCTTATTGAGCAATATTTCTTTGGTTAACACTCACATGGTAAAAAGGAAGTCATACTTTGAAACACCCCAAAATTGTTAAAGGTTTTAATTTGAGAGAAGCCCATTGAAGCGTTCAAGATGTTTGCATTTATCTCTTTTTCAGTAAGAGGATCAGAACTGATTATGAATAAAGATGAAAGACTATGTCCTACTTTAACCTGCACTAAATCAAAACTTTTCATTCATGTAGCCCAGAATCATTAAAAGGTAGTGATGAATATGTGTTTGAGGGAATATTGCTATGGCTTTAATGGAAAGATGCACAGGCGTCCTGGTACAATGTTAGCTGTTTGATTCTCTAGCCTTGGCGAACAGTACTATATTGTGTACTTATGAATGCATTTACATGTGTGTAAGATAAAACAGTATGATGGGAAAGAGAAATCAGAACCTAGTTGTCTATGTTAGTCTTAAAGCATTCCAAGTGCATAAATCAGGAAAATAATCCACTTGAGTTTAAATTACTAGTATTGTATTTTTAAGTTATTTGAATTAACTGGATACTTGTCTATTCTATTTAGAGTTGGTTTCGAGAAGAAATATTTTGGGGGGAGTTGGGTGGTTTTAAATGTCATAATATTTTGTATTTTTGGTAAGACTGAATATTGTAATATGCAAGCTGTGAGAATTCTGAATTCTATCTTATGGGTGTATACAATGTGAAGAGTTAGACTTTTGGTTGGAAAAATATAGTAGTAAGCTATTTCCGTTAGACTAAACAATTGTATTCCCTCTCTGTTTCCCTTTAAAAGATTAAGGACTGAGTAGATTGGACACCTAATAGTTATCTTCATTAGAAATAAACTAAATATGCAGCAACCCATGTGTGTCAGTCAGTTTGTTATTTTGAGAACAAATAAAATAAGAAGACAGGGCTTTTAGAAATAGTTATTTGACTGTTTAGTGTATCTGAGCCTCATATTGGTAATTTTGGGTTTACTCTATACCGTGTTGTATAGCATCAAATCGCCATTGATTTTGCTTTTAAGTTAACAGACTGTAATGATTTCAGGAAGAGAATGTACTACCTCGTTTTTTAAAAGCATGATTATTTTGTTGATAAAGCTTAGAACTGCTTGTGCTACTCATTTTTCCCTTCTTTTATTAGCTCTTTGCTTAGGATTAGTGACCACATATAACTTACTTCTCAAAGAAAGATTTTCCTGATAAATCATTATTGGAAAAAATAACTCCTTTCAGTAAATTTTACTCTTAATGCTTACCTATGGATTGTCTGTCTATTCTTATATTCTCTGAGCATTTGTTTTTTTGTTTTTCTTTGTGATAGAAATAACAATATATAAATAATATCAGATAATGTGTAAAGAGACACAGTGTCCTTGCTTGTTATTTGCTAGTTATCAGGTCAAACTGTCTATATCTGTGTGTAGACGTAGATCGGGACATCACATATTTCATGTGTCCATTAAGCTTCTATTTTTTCTGTTTTACATGGGCTTCCCATTCAATGTCTTCTCAGTAGAGGCCAAATTTCGATGTGAAGAACAACAAAATAATTGGAGAGGGGTGTTGGTTGAATATGTGTGTTAGGATATTTCAACTGCTCCACCTTCATAAAAGAATAAACACTAGATTACAATGCTTATTAATCAGGAAGTCAATCGAAGACTTAGAAAAAAACTTCAGTTCCAATAGGACATTGCTTAGTAACAGTGGAGAGAAAGGATAGAGAAATTGCTGTTCTCTCGACTCATGCCCATTTTCCCTTCTACTTCACTATTGAAGCATCATTCTTGAAAGTGTGTTCTGAACTGGGAGCATTCGTGGTGTTTTGCCTCCTCATGACACCTCCTGTTTACTTATTGCGTACGACTCTGAGGATTTACACACGCTCAAGATATGTATGTGCTGTTTTCATTTTATCTTCATAGGCTATTGGTTTCCAAAGTGGAAAACACAGAAAAGCTGGGATGTGTAAATTTCTTGTGTTTGTTTGATGTCTCTCTCGTTATCGCTATCCTCATACAAATTACAGGAGTTCCTCCAAATCACGGAAACATTCCAGGGATCTGTTTTCCATGGAGAAGTCCATAGGAATCTTATGGAAAAAATGTACAGTGGATAAAACTCTGATTGTTAAGGTAGAGTGGCTGTCACCCTATTGAAGGGCACAGGTGATAGTAATGCTGCTTCATGATCCGAATTAGGGTTGCTACTTGCAAGTCAGTCTTGGATGTTGGCTGGTGGGTTTTTGGCATAATACAGGGAGTCTCAATAGAGTTCATTTGATGTCAGAGACACAGTCTAAAAATCCGTATAGGCAAAGTATTTGCCTTCTCAGTTCTTCTATTTAGAGGGCTGTCTTTTTCATAAGCAGGTGATTAAATTACAATGGTTATGTTGTTTTATGTACTTGAGGACGTCTCATTTAAAAGCACATAAAATCTTGCGGCTTGACTGCTTTTATTCCTGGAACTTTTTAGGTCTCCTTCAGACAGGCCCCTAACTAGATTAGAACTAGAAGTCATCAACTGCCTTGGGAAAAAGAGACCCAACTAGCTCTAAGAGGTGTTGGATTCAGATCAGCTTCTTGAAGAATCTGTAGAGGTGATAAGTCAGAACTCAGTGTTATTTGGTGTTGATGGATCTTAAACAATACCCCCATTTTTGGTCGGCTTTGGTCAAAACTCTCCTTTGTGGGGGCAGCACTGGCCGTAAAGAACAACTGAGTACAAGGAGAGACACTTCAAATTTGGTGTCTGGCCAGCATGCTGTCCACTAGACAGTATACATCACTTTCAGTCCAGCAGCTGACATTCCTGCATTTGAAAAAGAGAATTTCTAGGGCACCTTGGAGCCAGAGCTTCAAATTGGCTGGAATGCTGGCTTGTCACTCGCAAGACTCCTCAAAATGCCCAATAATTTCTGATATTATTGCAGCAATCATTTATGCTCAAGCTGTCAGAAAAGAAAATGAAAATGTTTTCCTCATTCATTATCTTACTGCAGTAAACATGGTTTTGGAAATAGCAAACTTACCAAGTTCACTGTTCCTCCCCCATCTCCTTCTTCCCCTCACCTTTCTCCTACTCCCATTCTCTCCTCCATTCTCCTCTCCTGTCTCTTCATCCCTATATAGTCACTTGCTTTGCATTTGTTTGTTTTTATTTTTTTCTTTTTAAACCTGACTTAAAGTTGAAGACATAATTTGCACTGTTTATTTAGTCGTAAAGGAGGAAACAATGCCTTTTGGAGAAGAGAAGAGATGACAGCCTTGTCACCTGTGAAGCTGAGGTACCTGAATAAATCTTTCAAATATGGTATCATATGGTGGTAGTGGCAAAAGGTTATTATTTTAGGGTTAAGGTGGCTCCATTCTGTTTTTTTTTTTTAAGTCAAGGTCTTGCTCTGTTGGCCAGGCTGGAGTGCAGTAGTGCAATCATATCTCACTTTAACCTTGAACTCCTAGGCTCAAGCTATCTTCCCACCTCAGCCTCCTGAGTAGCTGGGACTCCAGGTGGGTGCCATGATGCTTGGCTAATTTTTTTGTTTTTTCTAGAGATGGGGTCTCACTATGCTGCCCAGGGTGGTCTTGAACTCTGGGGCTCAAGTGATCTTCCTCCCTCAGCCTCCCATACTGCTGAGATTACAGGCGTGAGCCATAGCACCCAGCCGTGACTGCTCGCTCCATTCTTGAAGACCAAGGCCAGACCACTGGCTTTTCTTATATGAGGTAACAGTGAGAGCTATCACCCAACCAGGAAGAGTACTTAAATGCTGATTGTCTTGACCTAAGCATTGTCTTTGAAAGCTACTTCTGAAGTCAACCTGTTCTGTGAGAGGAGACGTACTTGCCAGAAAGAGGAGTGACTTGATTTCTTCTTTGGAAGAGACTGGGCCACAGACATTAGTAGTCTCTCAGCGTTGAGCTAGCTGACATTTTCTACATTAACTCAGTGGATTTGTTGGTGCGGTACTGCCCATGTGGTCAACACTGAGGGTGTCGATATTTCTTGCCTAAGTCCCCGTTGCGAAAAATAATCTTTGACTTTTTTTTTTTTTTTTGAGATGGGTTTTCATTATATTGGCCAGCCTGGTCTTAAACTGTTGGGCTCAAGTGATCCTCCAGCTTTAGCCTTCTGAGTAGCTGGGATTATGGGCGTGCACCACCGTGCCTAAGTAGATCTTTAACATTTTTGAAATGTAGTAGTCTGAATCTGTCTGGGTTTGCTACATGTTAGCAGAGTGAGGAATATGTACAAGGGACAACAAGACAAAGACCCCTAGAAAAGGAAGGAATGTGTGTAAAAGATCATTGTGAAAAGCATGGTCCTTTTAAGCCCTCAGATTTCTAAATTAAGGGCTCAGATGGGAGGCAGGCACTGAGAGAAGTATCTTGCCATTTTTGAAGAAGTTTTAAATGGAGTGTCTTTTGTAAATCAGATTATTTGAAAGAAACTTTCTGGACCAAGGGATGTTGTCTACCCTAAACATATTCAGACCTGTTTTTTCCTCAGTGATACTAATACTGACGTGTGCCCTGAGATAAGATAGGACCATCATTGATATTTCCATGATGATATTTCTTGATGAGAAGTAGATAGAAGGATTTTATGAGTAATAATTTAATGATGAATTTTGCATAATAATTGAGTTTAGAGCCGGAGAGTCCTCCAGGGCTGAGCTCTTTCCTCACCAGTTGTTGTTTATCAGTGCTATTTGTGGGATTACGATAAGGATTTGTGGCCTGAATTTTATTTCTTTTATTTCCCACTTCCAATCTCCCTGAATCTAATTGAGCAGAGGAAAGTGCAAATGTGCAAAAGAGAAGTCCTCGAGGGATTTTATTACCTTCTAATAGCCTCTGTGGTTCTAGTGAGTGATGGAAAGCGGAGTATTTTTAGGAAGTGTGGGTGACAGAATGTGATCACTGCAGAGAACGTGGAAATATTTTGAATTTGGACAGTTTAGTGACTTTAATGTTAAGTCTCTTGGAAAACAGGATTGTGGAAAACAAGCAGCACAAATAATTGGCCCTTGCTTTCCACTCATGACAGTGATAAGGAGGCTTATGGATGTGAGGGTTACGCAGGCTTCTATCCTACTAAATATCAACCTAATTATAAAATAATTGTAAATGATAGAGTGGGTGCCCAGTTCCTTAGGAAACAAAGGCCCACTTCTTTCTGCCATTTGCCCACAGCAATGCAAATGTAACTCGGCTTCTTTTTAACACCCTTTTGTCTTGTGTCTAATTAACAAAAGACATTGGAACACTAACAGACAATCATGAACTCAATTCTAGCTCCATTGAAATTGCCACCTGGTCTCGACTAGAAAATATTTTGGCTGAGTGGCCTATCTAGAAAGATAAATTGTTATTTTGTCTTCTGGAAGAATATATAAGAAATGGCAATTTTATGAAATTAGCTGGGTTCCCAAAAAGTTTGAGAGCCTTCTTATCTTTGATCCTTTCTGGTGATTAACAAGTAAAAGTTTTCTTAAGGAGACAATGGGTGGAAATGGAGGAAGCATGTGTACTAGAATTGGGAAGTCTTGGTTTTAAATCTCAGCTCTGCCACTGTTTAGTTGTGTGGCTGTGGTTTGGCGACCTAACTCCTTTCTCTGCAGTTTTTTAAAATCCATAAAGTGATGAAACATAAAAAATGTTTTAATGTTTTCTTCATAGGGCTGTTTGATGCTAAAATGGGATAGCCTGGGGAAAGTGTCTTGCATAGAACCTAATCTATATTAGGTTTCCAATAAATGACTGCTGGTATAATTAATATTATTGTTGTCATTATTATCTTATTACTATCATTTAACAAAAAACTATTAAACATCCGGTATGTGCCAGGTAGGGTACCATATGCTACCATATTTTTTGATAATGAAAGAAAAGCGAATGTTTTCACTACCTCCAGTCATTTTTTTTCTGGTAGAATAAAGAGGGAGATTCTGTAGGATGCATTGGTAATACCATTTTTATGATACTTACAATGTCCTGTCTTATATTGTTTAGCCCTATGTAGCTAGCTTCCTCTACTCATTAATGGGAAAGTCTTTGGAGTCTTGTCTTGTATATCTTGGAAGTCTGCACAGCTCCTTGGATATTATGCAAGCTATATAAAGCCTTAGAATCCAGGAATTTCAGAGGTGAAAGGAAACTCAGAGTTTATCTACTTTTTCATTTTGCAGATTATGAAATTTAGGATCAGAGAAGTAACACAATTTGCCTGAAGTCACACAGCTTGAATTCAGGTCTTTATTGATTTGTCTTTCTGTGGCCTCTCTTTCTTTCTCTGTCAATAAATTCACTAAGACTTTGTGTTTGTAATTTAGTGTCAGTGAATAATCAGCATCCTGGTTGCTTCACGGACATCGTGGATTATACCAGGATGTCTAGTCAACCACTCTAAATAGATTAGATGCTTTTGTCCTCTGACCTGTAGTTTAGCTCTTGGAACCCCAGGAATGATAAGATTGGGAACTTAGTCTGACCTATTCTGGTGGTCGTTCTGTTCATATCTGATCTTAGATGGAAGTCCTAGATTTGATGCCTTATGGCGATGCAGTCCAATAGAACTTTCTATCATGACAGAAATGTTCTATGTGCCCACTGCCTACTATAGTAGCCACCTCCCACGTGAGGTAACTGAACACCTGAAATGTGGTGAGTGTTATTGAGGACCTGGATTTTAAATTATATTTACTTTTAATTAATTCAAATTTAACTAAAATTGTCTTGGTGGCTAGTGGCCATTGGATTGGACAGCACAGTGATAGGAAGTAAAGGAGTTTGAACAAATAGCATCCAGTCCAAGAAAAGAGATTTAAAAAATGCTATACTTAGCTTAACAATTGCATACAGTGCTTAAAACAAAGTAGAGCTCAACAAATGATTTTTTTTTTTTTTGAGAGAATACAACAAAAGTTTTAAAGGAAGACCACCGACCATGGCCTCGTAAGGAAATGGTAGATATCATGTAAATGACACTGAATACTTGGTTTATGACTTTTTTTCTCTTTTTTTGAAACTTTCAGTGGTCTGAAGTGAGTGGCTCTCCTAACATCAGATGACATAGGTTGTCTTTCAGTAAGACAAAGGCCTGCATGTACCATGAATGTACTGTGCAGGGTGTTTATGGGGCCTCAGATGATTTGTTAATGTTGAAAGTATTTCAATTCATCTCTATTTCATAGCATCTCAGAGATGTATCACAGCCACTCCAATTCCTAACAAGACTGAGCAAAAACCAGAAGCTTCTGGGTAAAAGGGATTTAAAGTGTTTAGAACTCTTTCTGAGAATTTTAAATTGAGCTATAAAAGGAATCTACTTTTTATAAGCTCCCTTCTCTTACCTGTGTATCTGAACTTCTAAAGGAGGACGATAGCCCATGCGGAGGTAGTAGTCACGAAGGGTCAAAGGACTCCGAGTCAGAAGAGCTGGATGTGAATTCTGACCCCACCCCTGAGTAGCTACGTAAGCCTGGGCATGTGTCTCAACCTCCCTAAGTGTCCTTGCAAAAGCCATCTTTGCAAAACACTTCCTGACCAAGTCTTTCTCTGCTTGCTGTGTGTCCCCATGGCTGTAGGTCATTTAGAAGCCCAGCTGACATGATTTCCCCCATTTACTCATTGCTAGAAGATGTCAAGAACAATACAAATCTACATGACCTTCATTGTCCACACAAAGCTCTCCATGTCAGCCAAACTGGTTTCGTAGAAATTTTTTTCTCTAGTACAGAAATCTATGGACATTTTTCGTTGTTAATACTTAAGATGGTGTATGCCAAAGGATTTTGAAGAAAATTTGATGCCTATAGAGAGAACAGATTCATACTAATATGGCTATTAACACATAATTAGTATTATTACAATGTTTTTTCTCTTTGAACTTTTGTAGGTGCGTTTGCTCTGGAAATCAATGTCATTTGTCACTGGTTCTAAATTTTATATTTGGTATTTTGTTTTTAGGCTTTTGATTGATTGTTAATTACTGAGTGCTTACTTACCATGTGCCAGGTCCATTTTGTATACGACTTGTTTTCTTTAAAATAATCTTCCGTATTGGTTATTAGTATTCTATTTTTCTAAAAAAAAAAAACCAGCTGAAAACCAACTTACGCAGACTGAATGACTTCCCAAGATTAGTGGCAGAACTGTCGAGCTATATGAGGCTGGAAACACCTGTTTTTCACTGCAGTGTCTCAGGACCTAGAAAAATGGCACAAAATAGGTGTCCTCAAATATTGGTTGCATAGATGCATGAATGAATGAATAAAATAGTGAATGAATGCCTGGTCCAAAGTTCCTACTCTTGCCTCTTTACTGTGTTGCTCTCTAGATAAATGAGTGAATGGACAGGACATTCAGAATTGAAGTCCATTCATTACATATGCACTTGGCCTTGGCTGTGTATGGGGTAGCTATGTATATGGTAAGCACTGATGATAGAATTTCGGACGGTGCAGACAGGTCTGAACCATCACAGAGCTTATTTTACCATGGCAAACACAGATGTCAAGCAACTCATCACAGGGTGATTAATGCCATGAAAGAGGAAGAACTGACTGATATAAGTTATTTATTTTTGGTTTTCTGGTTTCTAAAATAAATATTACGTTAACCTCCATTTTCTGTTGGCAGTTCTTTTTTTATCACATTTTATTTTTATTGCTCTCTGATAGCACATAATGTAATAGAAACACATATTTTAAGTATGTTTTACATTTGTATTGAAACTCTGCAAGTTGAAAAATAGAAACATTTAAGTATTTATTTTCTTTTATTTTTGAGATGGAGTCTCGTTCCATTGCCAGGCTGGAGTGCAGTGGCGCAATCTCGGCTCACTGCAATCCCCACGTCCTGGGTTCAAGTGATTCTCCTGCCTCAGCCTCCCAAGTAGCTGGGGTTACAGGTGTGCACCACCACGCCCGGCTAATTTTTTATATTTTAGTAAAGACAGGGTTTCACCATGTTGGCCAGGATGGTCTCGATCTCCTGACCTTGTGATCTGCCCACCTCGGCCTCCCAAAGTGCTGGGATTACAGGTGTGAGTCAATGTGCCTGGCCTTAAGTATTAAATTTTTTATTGTCATTTCTTGCTTCTTTGATTTGGAAATTGGAATTTGGAATTTTTTCTTCCCCAAGATGCCATGCGAGGCCTTGCAGTTTATATTTCATTAGTCTCTAATTCAATGTATCTTTTAAGTAGGAGCAATATTCATTTTACTCACTTTTATAATAGAAAAATAGGCGTTAAGAAATGTAGGTATTTCTGGATAAATATACAATCGTTAATATTTTCGATTGTACCTTTATAAAAACTCTTCTCAGGGAATTCTAGTATTCCACCTTCATGATTATATTTTAGTTTTCAATACAGTATCATGTCGTAGTACACTGTCTACCTTTTTAAACTTTTATTTTAAGTTCTGGGGTACATGTCCAGGTTTGATATATAGGTAAACCCATGTCATGGGGGTTTGTTGTACAGATTATTTCATCACTCAGTTATTAAGCATAGTTATAACCCAATAGTTACTTTTCCTGATCCTCTCCCCTCTCCCATCCTCCACCCTCCGATCGGCCTCAATGTGTGTTGTTCCCTTCTATGTGTCCATGTGTTCTCATGATTTAGCTCCCACTTATAAGTAAGAACATGCAGTGTTTGGTTTTCTGTTGCTGCATTAGTGTGCTGAGGATAATGGCCTCCAGCTACTTCCATGTTCCCACAAAAGACATGATCTTGTTCTTTGTTGTGGCTGCATAGTATTCCATGGTATGTATTTTTCTTTATCCAATCTATTATTAATGGGCATTTAGGTTAATTCCATGTCTTTGTTATTGTGAACAGTACTGCAGTGAACATTCGCATACATGTGTCTTTATAATAGAATAATTTATATTCCTCTGGGTATCTGAGTGCATAGCACAGTACCCAAGGTTTAACAGCCTGTGACACTTAGCAGGTGCTTAGTGAATGAACTAAATTGAGCTAAGCTCATGTTGAAACTCCTCGGGGATTTACTGTGACAGATGAGGCAAAGGTATTGATCATATCCCTTAAAAAACAAAATATCTCTTTTCATGGGTTCTCAATCAGGCTTTTCTAATTCTGACAACTCAGGACTGTTGAGGCTATCTAAACTGGCTAGCAAGAAAGAAGAAAAAAATACCCTTGTAATTCAAGAAATGTACTTGTTAAGCTGAAGGGCTTGTAGCCAGATTGTCTGGGTTAAAATGCACTTAACATCAATCCAGTTACTTTACCTCTTTGAGTCTGAGTTTCCACATCTGTAAAATGGGATATTGTTAGTATTACGTGAACAGTGCATGTAAAGCTTGTATAAGTAACAGTTCTTCAGTGTATGTTAACTGTTCATTATAATTGTCCAGAAAAGGAACATGGATTTCCCTACAAATGGAAGTGATAACATCTAAGGAATATTTTCTTTTAAAAAGTTTCTTCATCTTATTTTAGAATTTGCTGCTCTTCAGTGGCTTGATATTTTGTTCCAAACTGTTTTATATAGTAAATATAAAGCAGTATTTAAAATTTTTCGTTGTGGCATAGTTCAAACAAATACAAGAGTGGAGAAAAGAACATAAAGAACTTCCATGCACCTATCACATAGTGTCAACAATGACTCACCACAAGTAAATCTTGTTTCATTTCTGCTTCCCCACTTCCTCTATGCCCCAGTTGATTATTTTGAAGCAAATGCCATATATCATTTAGGACATAACTTTTTTAAGTATGTACATAAGGCACCTTTAAAGAAGATAAAGGTATATAAAAAGGTAAATAAAATTACTCTATGGTTTGTCTTGGGTCCTTAGGTTAGTGACACATCTTACTCAATGTGCTTTAATTTTTTTTTCATATTTACACAAAGAAGTCTATTGTTCTTTACTTTTTCTTTTTTTGTTTTTCTATTGTGGTAAAATATATATCATAAGACTTTAGCTATATTTAAGTGCAAGTTCAATGACATTAAGTACACTTCACATTCTTGTGTGACCATTATCACCATCCATCTCCAGAACTTAATCTTCCCAATCTGAAACTCCGTACCTGTTGGACAGTAATTTCCCGTTCCCCTACCATCCTCATTGCAATCAACATTTGACTTTCTGTCCCTATGAATTAAACTGCTCTAGGTACCTCATATAAGCAGAAACATGCAATATTTATCCTTTTATTCTGGCTTATTTCCCTAGCATAACATCCTCAAGGTTCATCCATGTTGTAACATGTGCCAGAATTTTTTCCTTTTTAAAGGCTGAATGATATTCCTTTGAATGTATTTACTGCATTTTGTTTATTCATTTAACAACGGGCAGTTGGGATACTTCTACCCTTGACTATTGTATATAATAGTGCGGTGAATATGGATATACAAATATCTGTGTTGAGTCTCTGCTGTCAGTTCTTTTGGTGTACACCCAAAAGTGGGATTGCTGGATCACCTGGTAATTGTACTTTTAATTTTTATTTATTTTATTTTATTTTATTTATTTATTTTTTTTTTTTTTGAGACAGAATCTCGCTCTGTGGCCCAGGCTGGAGTGCAGTGGCGTGATCTTGGCTCACTGCAAGCTCCGCCTCCCAGGTTCATGCCATTCTTCTGCCTCAGCCTCCCGAGTAGCTGGGACTGCAGGCGCCCGCCACTACGCCTGGCTAATTTTTTGTATTTTTAGTAGAGACGAGGTTTCACCGTGTTAGCCAGGACGGTCTTGATCTCCTGACCTTGTGATCCGCCTGCCTCTCAAAGTGTTGGGATTACAGGCGTGAGCCACCGCGCCCAGCTTGTACTTTTAATTTTTTGAATTTTTTGAGGAACTGCCATACCGTGTTCTCCAGTGGCTGCACTGTTTGACATCTCCACCAGCAGTACACAGAGGTTCTGATTTCTCCACATGCTCACCAACACTTGCTATTTTCTGTTTCTTTGGTAATAGTCATCCTAATGGATGTGAAGTGGTATCTCATTGTGATTTTGATTCACATTTCCCTAATGATGGAGCATTTTTTCAAGTGCTCATTGGCATTTATATATATTCTTTGGACAATCTATCAGCTTTTAAAGGCAGGTCGGATTGTCTGCAGTTAGGAAGGGCTTTGGTCTATGGACTGCACAACCACTAAGATTTCTGTCTACCCAAAACTCTGTTGACATTTTGTTGAAATTTCTGAGCTAGCTTTTGATCATGGGGAGGTCTTTAAAGTCTTTGTAAATTTTGTAATTGCTTTTTACATTTGCTTACTAGCTCACTATCCACTGAGGAAAGATGAACTCATCTTTCCTCAAAGGCTAATTTGCAATTTCATTAGCAATTGAAATAATCTCATGGAGCACCCATTTGACCTTATCAGGGTAACTAATGTTACTCTCATTTACTGAGATCTCCTTCATTGCCACTGGACATTAAAATAGCATGTGCTAAATCTCTGGCTAAGGATAATATTTTTAGCTGCTGGTGTGCTGATGGGCCTAATATTTTCCTATTCCTGCTTTTATAGTGAGATTTTTATATTTCCTCTTTCCCATAGGACTGTTATTTCTAGCTGACTAATATCCAGGTAGTATAAGAATTGAAGAGTACCAGAGACCAGGTGTGGTGGCTCATGCCTGTAATCCCAGCACTTTGGAAGGCTGGGACGGGCAGATCACTTGAGGTCAGGAGTTTGAGACCAGCCTGGCCAACATGGTGAAGCCCCGTCTTTACTAAAAATATAGAATTAGACGGGCGTGGTGGTACGTGCCTGTAATTTCAGCTACTCGGGAGGGTTCTGAAGCAGAAGAATTGCTTGAACCCGGGTGGTGGAGGTTGTAGTGAGCTGAGATTGCACCACTGCATTCCAGCCTGAGTGACAGAGTGAGACCCTGTCTCAAAAAAAAAAAAAAGAGTTGAAGAGTATCTGCTTGTACCTGTGTGGATTTGAATATTTGAATCCAGGCTCTCTCGCTAACCAGCTGTATAAATTGGTCAAGTTACTAAACCTCTTCAAGGCTCACTTTCCCTATCTGCAAACTGGGGTAGTAACAGTACCTGCCTTAGAGTTGCTATGGTGATTAAATGAGCAAAGGCTTAGTACAGGACCTGGCACACAATAAATACGCAGTGTTAGCCATTGTTACTGGGTTTGTCTGTTTCCCTGTCTTTCTCTCTTTCTCTCTCTTTCCCTCTCTCCTTCCTTCCCTTTTACTTCCTTTCTTCCTTCCTTTTCCATCTTCTCCTTCCCCTTTTCCATCATTTTCAGTCTTAATAGTTTAAAGGACAAGAAGCGGGTAAACTCCGTATAGCTTTTTACACTGAACATTTTAGTTTTAGTAAATATGACAAATTATGTTTTTCATTTTACCAAGTATTTTACATGTATGTATATATATTCCCATTTATATATGAAAACCTGTGGACTTGTTATTAATTATTTTCACTTTACAGATGACTGTTATGGAGGCTCAGTGACTTTTCCACAACATACCGAGTAAGTTGCAGACCTGGGACTCACATTGTTCAAGATAATCTTCGACAAGTCACTTTCTCTCTCTCTGAGCCTCCATGGGAAGTAGGGATAATAATTTCTGCTTCACAATGATGATGTAAGGATTAAATTCAATGACAGAAGAAACCAAATCATTTCTCCCATTTCGTGATTGTGTAACTGGGGTGGAATATCTCCATGAGCTTTTGTGTTTTAATATGGAAAATCAGGATCACATAAAAATAGGGCTTGATGTCCTCCAGATGATGGTTAAATTTGAATACAGTTTCTCCTACTGAATAATGCTGCCTAGATGGTGCCCCCCGTTTCAGAGACCTTTGTGGCAGTCCCAGTCCTGTAAGAGGATTTCTAACTCCCTGCTAAAATAGCCTGTTTGCCTTTTGTTCTCTTTCTGTGTAACTCCTTCTGTCACCAGTGCTGTTACTCTTGGCTTCATCTCTCTCTCCTTTACTTTCTTACTTCTATTTTTCTCCAAATTCAGCCTCTACTTCTCTGAGTCACTATCTAGTGTTTTTTTTTCTTCTAATTTATTTTTCTTTTATCATCTTTCCATTTGAATGTTTCTCTTACCTTTTGCTTATTCTTATCTTTCCATCCTTAGCTTTCAGGGTTTTAGTTTGAATGAAACCTCAATCATTGACCCTTTTGGGTGATGATAGTGATGAAGCTTAATTAAGAAAAATATTACGATAAGAGTACAGTGAGAATAAATTCAGTTTTAGTTGTTTTAGATCTAGGAAATAACTGCTTTTGGAGTTTTCAGATGGGGCAAGCTACCCATAGCTCCTGAAGAATCTTATAAATGCTTTAAGGAATATCCCAGACGCTGTCAGAATTATTTTATTATTATTTTCTTTCTTTGGCTTTGTTTAGTTTCCCCATCCTTTTATTCCCAATGCACTTAAGTTTGGACAGCATTAGTGACTATAGAGCATTCCCTCTATTCTGAGGGTAAGAAGAGAGATGTATTTGATTATAACCAGAAAAGTTACCATTCACTTAGTTTTGTGTGAAAAGATGATTTCAACTAGCTCTCTCCTTTCACCTGAAACCTTAGGCAGTTATGCATTCTTTTCATAATATTTCTTTTAATCGATGTGGTGTGGCTTAGTATTAAGTTTTAGTACAGATCATTAGGGATGGGAATTTGAATGGATTCCAACAGACGCAATTTATCTGTTGGAAATAGGTTCTAACTCTCCTCATTAACTAGAATTATCTACATCCTTAAAACACATGTGATGGTCTTGCCCTGAAAGTTTATTAGAAACAAATTAATTTACTTGCTCTGTATTGATTTGACTCAAAGCTCACTGTCAATTTATAAAACTGTGATAAACCTTTCTGTCCTTGGTATTTTTCCCTCTTTTTCTGTAGTAATGGCACTCACCATTTATCTAGGCACATGGTCATCAGAATAAAGATTATATCTCCTAGGCTCCTACACAGCTAGGCATGGCAAGATGATGTATTCCAGCCAATGGGATGTGAACAGCTGGAATGTGATATTCAGAAAGTGCTCTTAAAAAAAGGGCATGTACCTTTCTTTTTTTTTTTCTTTTGTATTTTTTGCTGGCTAGAATGCAATCATCTTGGCCAGGATATAAAAGCTGAGAGTTCACGATGGTAGAACAACAATGGTCCCTGATGATTACAGGGTCAACATACCTGACCTGCCTACATAAACTTCTTTGCTACAGAAAAATTGCTTATATTTTCTTTAAGATATTACAATCTGTGTTTTCTGTCACTTGCATCCAAAACGAATTTTAACCAATTCAGCATCCATATCCAGTGCCTTTTAAGAACAATCTATTTGCTCTCTAGGAATAAATTTCCTTTAACAACTTAAAAGTACTTATTGCATCATAGGTTTTCATGTTTCCTTTAAACAACTTAACAGCGAGACTCTGACTTTGATTAATTATGCATATGGTTCAATTTAATGTAGCAAACATTTATCGAATAATTATTGTATGCAAGGCCTATTCACAGTAGCAAAGACATGAAATCAACCCAAATGCCCATCAGTGATAGACTGGATAAAGAAAATGTGGTACATATACACCATGGAATACTATGCAGCCTTCAAAATGAAGGAGATCATGTCCTTTGCAGGGGCATAGATAGAGCTGGAAGCCATCAATCTCAGCAAACTAACACAGGGACAGAAAACTAAACACTGCATGTTCTCAATTATAAGTGGGACTGAACAATGAGAACACATGGACACAGGGAGGGGAACAACACACACTGGGGCCTGTTGGGGTTGAGGGAGAGAGAGCATCAGGATAAATAGCTAATGCACATTGGGCTTAATACCTAGGTGATGGGTTGATAGGTGCAGCAAACCACCATGGCACACATTCACCTGGGTAACAAATCTGCACATCCTACATGTGTATCCCAGAACTTAAAAAAAATTATTATGTGCAAGGCAATTTACTAATAGCAACTGGGGATAAAGAATCAGTGATGATGATAATATATTCTTTAGCAGAGTACTGTACAATCTCGAGATTGAAGGACAAACAGATTTACAAGTAATTTCCAGTATATATATATATATGATATAAGATATAAACATATATTTGTATATAATATACTATATATATATATGTCTTATAACAACCTCATAGAATTAATAGGATAGTTATTCAAGTTTTTAAAATTGCCATTTTCCTACAGTGAAAGCCTGGAAAGGTTGTCATTTGCCCATGTCAAAGAATAAATGCAAATGACAATGTTCTGATTCATTATACTGCCAGCTCAGTATGCTAGGGGTAAGAGGAAACAATTTTTAAAAAAATATTTGAGCTTATTTTCTTACCCTGGAAATTGGTTCCTCATGTGACAGGTTCTGTAGCTGAAGAAGCTTTTCTTGTAATGTCTTTGCTTGCTTGGAAGTTTAGCTGATTTAAAATGGAATGCTTTTACATAATAAAGCAAAAGCTGCTTAAAGTTGTAGAGACAGGCCAGTACTGGATAGATTTATTTCAATGCTATATTGGATACACTATTTTATGTTTAGAATCATTTGGTTTAGCATATTTATGAAAAGCAGTATGAATTTCTCCCCTTGGTACTATCTTTGGTGGAAATTGTACATTCTTAACCATGGAGATGAGTTCCTCCTGAGCTGGATTTTAACGGTCAAATAAGCACATCAATTTGTGGTGCCTCAATATATAAAAAAATCCACACAACAAAGCAAACTATGAGCATTTCTACCATCACATAATGCATGTATTCTTTTAAAATCTCACATTCTGAAAATCGCTCACTAAAATAACTGACGTTTTGAGGAAAATAGAATTGGAACAGATCACTCAAAACATTTTCAACACTCGAAACATTTAACGTTATAATTAAGCACTAACCAAAACAATAGTGAGCTTATGAGAAATACTAGCACAATTATAAGAACATGTTAGTGTCCCTACAAATAAATAATCCAGTAAATAAAAGAGTTTACCTTTGAAATTGAAGGCGAAGGTAGGTTGGCAGAAGAGTGTGTATGGAAGTACTGAGTTGCCTGAATTATGAAAACGAAGTCGGAGGGGCATTGGCACCAGAATTTGCAGGTGGAGGAGCAGTGACAGGCTTAGTATAAAATGGTTCTGGCTCCTTCTTGAGTGTTTGCTTGTTTGTTTTGTGCACTGAAATGTGCAATAAATACTTTTGAAACCGTGCATTTAGCGAGATGGAGCCAAGAGGAAGAGCGTGGTATAATGGGCAGCATGTTCAGTACTGTATCTCTGCGTGACTTGTCCCTCCTCCTAGCTGTGTGTGTTTTGTGTTCAGCTGCTGTGTCTTGGTGGCACAACATACAGTATGCCAAGAAAAACTGTGCAGGAACCAATGGGGCTTCCATGTTGGACTATGGTGATTCCCTGATTTCCCAATTGTGTGGGGTGTAATTCTTGCTACAGCACTATACTCTGGTAGAACACACTGTGCACTAAACGACTGTCCAACTTCTGGTTGTTCAACTGGAGAGGCCGTTCAAGACAGGGCAAGAAACAAAATGAGTGTGTTTGAACTAAGGATGGTACAAGGATAAGAGGCATGAACAATGGAGTACAGAATGGTAGAAAAGGGAAAATAAATGTTTTGAGAACCCATCTGATGCCAGATTTTATTTTGTTTGGTTTTCCTAACAGTCCAGTAAGGTGAGTGTCGTCTCTCCATGCTACAAATGAGGAAAACAAGGCCTAGAAAGCGTAAGGATTTTGCCCAAGATCACACAGATGGAAAATGGTGGTGTCAAGATTTGAAATCCAGCCTGCCTAACTCCACATCTTGTTTTTCTCTAAGCTATACCAAACTACTTCCCTACTGGGTTGGAATATGGAATCTGAAACCCATGTGTTTAAGGCAGTGAGCAACCAGTCTGTGGCTTTGTGAACTTGACTGAGTCTTTTAAACTCTCTGAGCCTCTTTATCTTCACGTATGAAGGTGCCAGGAATATCCTATTCCAGAGAATTATTGTGACAACTGTGATGAGTTACATACAATTGCTTCATAAATGTTCAAACATTATACAAGCAATAAGGCGTTTTATTTTCCCTCCACAAAACTTCCACTTCTTTACATTAAAAATGATAATAAATAACGTTGAAGATTATAGGGTTAATCATTTATGTAATTCTAAGAAAGAAAAGAGTTTCTGCAATGGGGCAAAGATATTTGGTTCCAAAACAAAGTACATCTGTGTGTTAAGAAAGCCGAAGGAGGAAGCACGAGTTACAGCTGCAGACGCTGTTGAAATTTAACCATAAAACCAAACAGGTGGTGAGTCATTCAATCCTGTCCTAGGGTTTCTGCAGAAGCAATAATATTTCTGTCTGGATTCCTATATTTTAGGGATTATCCTTCTCTTAGTTTCTACTTCCTCCCCTTCTTTCACATACATCCTATGATTGAATATTTCAAAATATTAAGAATGTGTGGAGGTGGCATGCTCTGCAAATATATTTTGTAAGATCTAGGTAGTCATATGGTTACATGGTTACATAGCCTCAGGAAGGCTTAGGGCTGAATGAAGTCTGATGATGCCTCTTAGAAGTTGGACACTCTGTACAGCATTTCCTTTCTTAGTTCTACTGTGAAATGTGGCTCTAAAGCTAATCTGATGTGCCATCAAAATATTTTAGCCTCTCTGTTCCTCAGATAATTTTGGTTATACCAAGGCTATGTAGAAAAAGTGGTCTGGGATAAGAATCTTGCTACTAGTACTTATCTTTAAAAGAAACTTCATAAAAAATGTTGGATGCTATAAAAAAAAAAGAAGCAATCATAATTACACTACTCTAACATAACAACTCTAAAATATTTGATTAGTTCTTTTATATAGTGAAACATACACACATACACACACACACACACACTCATATCAGCAGTATATCAGTGGTGGTGCACTAGAGCCAGTTTAGACAGTTTTGTATATCTCCCTGAATCCACAGCCCCATATTGATGTTGAAAAATTGAAATTAGCTATGGTAGGAGTATTTATATCATGGGAATTGGCAAGTGCTATATAAATCAAGGCTCCTCCACAGGCCCTGGAAAACTGGTTGATGAAGAGCATCTACCAGCACATCACTCTGCGTGTGTGTGTGTGTGTGTGTGTGTGTGTGTGTGTGTGTTAAAATCTTTTGAGCTCTTTAAGAACAGAATCTCTCTGTGATTTTTGTGTGTTCCAATAGGACCAACACATCACTTGATAAATTTAGTGGATATTTATTAAATGCCTGACAGATTAAAGAATGTATGAAGGAAGAAAGGGTTAGAACTGTGGATAACATTTTAACAACAGATTTGATACATTGGTTGACTAATATTTTATTAATAAGTAGTTCCTCAAACCCAGAGAAAAGTGGCAGTTTTGCAGTTTGCTGTGGAACTTGTTTAATTAATACAAATTGTTTTTTCTCCAATTCCAGGATCATTAAACATCCATTTAATTGCCCACAGAGTTGAAAGTACATAGGACTAATCCAAAGAGCCTGGTCTTGATATTATTACTAGGGGCTTGATTTGGACATTCTGTTGAATCTTAATTCTTAACTTTGTGAAATGTTCATGTATCTCTGTGTGTGAAAGGGATATAGTGGATGTAAGGATCATGCTAAGTTCTTAAGATACCATTTAGGGTGCTGGAATAACTTCTTCTTCTCCCATGTAACTTAGGAGATATAATTCATCTCTCAAGGTTACAGACTCCCCTTTACAAGTGGGATCAGTCTATAGTTTCTTACTGTGCTGTTTTGATTTTACTTGGTTTAGCCCCACTTATTAGTGTGGAGATTGGAATAATCAATGTGCAGGAAATTAATTGCCCCATGGATATTATTTTTGATTGTTTAGAATATTAAACTGGCAGAACCCAGTGCCCTTGCCTGCTGATTGTTAATGACTTCTAATATGTCAGAATTTAATGATGCTTGCAGAAATAAATATTTGGTTTATTCCGTATTCACGTTTATTTAAAAAGTCTTTGTGTAACACAATTAATGATTCTTGAAGGGATTCTGTAACTAGAATTACTGATGGGATCTTTTGCCAAGAGATGCTTTTTTTTTTCTAATTTTTTTCTTGCAATTTCTTTAGTAAAGGTAAGGAATGGTCACCGCATTCAAAGGAAGGTAAAAAATCCATGGATATTTTTATGTTACTTTATAAAACTACAGTATGGAAAGAGAACTTCATGAATTGAGTGGGTACTACTGTTTTGTAGGAATTTTACTGGGTAGTCTCTTCCAACTGTATTGCCCTGCAAGGTAAAAAGAACTTTCCAACTAATAGCCCTTCACTGTGGAATGGGCCCCTGCAGGATAGTAGGTTTCCTCTTCTGAGAGGTGGACTGGCTCAGAGGCCCTGAGCATTTGAGGCTGGGGGGAGTATCCCTGAGATGATCAAAGAATCCCATGTTCTAGAATGATCTTTATGACCCAGTCAATCCCAGGACCTTAGTACCAAGAGTTTCCCCATCCCCATTGCTCTCCAGCAACAAGGAAGTGCAAGCCTGAGGATGAATCTTGCTCTTTCAACCACCGGCCTTGTGATTAGTGGAAATCTTGATTACTCTTTGATTTCTAACTTTTTAATTAACCACGATCTTCATAACTTCAGTGCAGAAGCTAAGAATTGTGAAAAAGCTTTTACTTTTCTTGTCCATTATCTGCTTATCCTAGGTAGAGATTTGATATCTAGTTTACCTTATTGGGGAAGGGATGGAGTACTAAAACACTTTGAAGGTATACATGTACATATGCATATACATATACATACATACATATATGTATGTATCTACTATATATATGTACATATAGATCAATGTATCAGTTTGATTTAACATCACAGAACCAAACAATGTTTATAAAACTATAATATTATAATTGCTATTACAATAATACTAATTACTATTTGTAAGGAAGTCATCTAACTCTCACAGAGACTTATTAACATACGGAAATACAAAGGAACATTTTTCTGTTAAGAAGAGACAACTAAGATGCAAAAATAAAGAGAAAAGTTTTGTACTGAAGAAGGTATCTAAAGCTCAAAATTGCTTTTTAATCATCTTGCTAATAGAGTATATTATCTATGCAAGTAGTTTTAATATCCTTAATGAACATAAGAAAATACAGTGAATTCCCTTAATTCGCTCTAAAATTGTTGCGATTTCAGTCAAAGCATGACCATTATGCGTAGTAAAAGAGTGCCATATCCAAGACTTACGCAATGTTTTGGACTTTACATAGTGTTTTTGGAGATATTATTTCTTTTTAGTCCTCACAGCAATCCTCATTGTGTATGGTAAATGAGGACTATCAGTTACAGACTTAGCCAAGATTATAAATATGGAAACATGAACCCATTTTTTTTTTTTTTATGATGGAGTCTCGCTCTGTCGCCCAGGCTGGAGTGCAATGGCCGGATCTCAGCTCACTGCAAGCTCCGCCTCCCGGGTTCACGCCATTCTCCTGCCTCAGCCTCCCGAGTAGCTGGGACTACAGGCGCCCGCCACCTCGCCCGGCTAGTTTTTTTGTATTTTAAGTAGAGACGGGGTTTTACCGTGTTAGCCAGGATGGTCTCGATCTCCTGACCTCGTGATCCGCCCACCCGGCCCCAATTTTCTACCTCACAAAGTAGTTCTTGTCCCAGCTGACATCTCTTCTTATCCCCCTGGCCTTATCTAGATGTCATTTTGAATACATCTTTTCTAACAGACTCAAAATAAAAATCGGAATTACCCAAATGGGACACATGTAGTTACCGCTAGATTCCCCATGGCAAATTTCCACACGTGACCTTTCTCTCATTTTAACAATCCCATTTCACCAACGGAGTGTTATTCTATCAAAACCAGTAGTCTAGCAGGGCTTGAGAGGAAAGTGGTAGAAAAAGCTAAGGGGGGCAAATGACAATATTGTAGCAGTCGATGCCTTCAGGAGCACCTGGGTCTGGCTCTTTATTGATCTGCTTTTGAAGTCTGTTCTGAACTGCGACAACTGCGTTTCCTCTCTGTGAAAGACCCTTCAGAAACAAAATAAGACCTTGTATTTGTTATCGCTTTCCCTCCAGGTGGGGAGTGAACGGAGACAGAGTGGAGGGCTCAGCCCCACATCACTGTTCATCATTGTGAAATAAAACTCTCCATCCCTTGCAGGTGGCAGGGAAAACAAAGGCTGCTGGGGAAACGGGCCTGTTCATTGTTCATTGACTGTTCAATGTCAGACACCCTCCTAGGTGGTTCTGAAGGTGGAATTCTAATTTTTTTTCTTCCTTCCGTTCATGTCAAATTGCATGGAGTATTGAGAGGCTTTACTGTATTGATAATACTAAACTCGCCAAGGAAGGTGAAGCTGCCAGTAAGTTCCTGCTTTTGGTTTGCTTACAGATATGCAAATGGGAGATATAAAACACAATCAAGTTTTCCTAACAGCTTTCCACAATTAATTAGGTTTTCTCTAACAAGGAAATGTTTCATTGTGTTAGATAGTTCATGGACTCTTAGACTGTGAAGGGGCTGTGGAAGTTTTCTCATTCACTCCTCCCTCCGCTGCATGCCAGAATTTTCTCCCTCTGTATGACTTCTTTTAGTGGGAAGGAGTCCACATCCTCAGGAGGAAGTTTTGGTTGGGCACCACAAACGATTATAAATTAGTTCCTTATATTAATATAAAATCTATTTTTTTGGCATTCTTTCCCGTGGTTCTAATGTACATTTCTGGGTTTACATAGGATGTCTAATCTCCTTTCACACAAGATCATGTCACCTACACCAAAACATCAATCATGGCCTCCCTAAGCCTTCTCTTTTCCAGGATTAATGTTTCTGTTTCATTTAATCATATCTCACATGATGTGGTTTGCAGATCCATTATCCTTTCTGTGGGCCTCCTCTAGACAGCCCCTAACTGGCTGATGCTTCACTTAACTCCAGTCCTGTGCTTACAATTTCCATTACTGTTCCTTGAATGATTACCTTTAAAAACTACACGGTGCTCTTTGGAATAAATGTTTGAAAGTCAACCTCATAAAAATGTAAAGACTGTAACAGAGGCCAAGGGGCACTGGGTGGAAAGGAGATTCAGCAATGAAAATAGCCAAAGTTCAATTTTAGAAACTTGATTGTTCTCTTAGTCCGTTACAAGTTAAACATTCCCAGGCCAGCAGAATTCCTCCTGCATCTGCTGAAATCCCTCAGCATGTTATTGATGCTTCTCTAGTGACACTGAAATTTTTCATCTCTTCATTACCATACATCTTTCTGCTGTGAATGAATGAATAATCACCTTATGCCTCCCTAACTCTGGATATCTGAATAGAAGCTGTATTGCTCATTTTGCTTCTCTCTAAAACATTCGTGGTCAAATTTCCAGCTGATAGTAAAATTGCCAAAAGCTCTACCCCTAAATAGTAGCTTATTTGCATTTCTCCTGTTAGAGAGACTGCATTAAGTGTAACCAGTATGTAAATACAGAACTAGAATAACAAACACAATTGCTAAATCTCAATTCTGAACTTTGTCTCACAGTATGCAAATGAGTAATAATAATAATATAAAATATCAATGGCAGCAACATAATAGTGAAACTATATTGTCCCTTTACCGTATGTGAGTCATGGTGCTAAGTACTTTACATATGCTATATATTAATAACGTAATCCTTAAACTACTCACAGATTTGGAGAAGTTAAGGAACATGCCAAAGCTAAGTTGCATGTAGCAGAGCCAGGATTCAAACCTAGATTTTTTTTAAGCCCATTCTCTCAATCATTATAATAGTGCTTTAAACTTAATAGATTCTAAGTAAATTTTGATTAACATTTCTTCTTCCTCAAAATGAAGTTCAGAGGTTTTGCAGACCTTGTGGTTACTTTCAGTTCAATAATCAACAGCACAATGGGAGAGTGAGTGGAAATGCCTTCTTTCTTAAATTGGACTGTCTTCCATTTTTGATAGAGAGGATCTGAAGTTGGCAGCATTTTTAAAGTGCCTCCTTAGTTGGCTTTTGACGTTTGCTGGAGCAAACAGTTTAAAGAAATAGAAGGAAAATTCTACTGAAGAACGCCTTTAATATAGGAATCATGGAAAAGTCAAGCTAAATAAAGATGTACTAATGGATCAACGAAAATCAATGCTGCATGTAAATACAAACAGGATTTAAAAAAATAGATTTAGGGGGTATATGTGTAGGTTTGTTATATGAGCATATTGCATAATGTTGTGGTTTGGGCTCTTACTGAAAGCATCACTCAAATAGTGAACATAGTACCTAATAGGTAGTTTTTCAACCCTTGCCCCTGACATCTCCCTCCGCGCTCTTGGAGTCCACAGACTCTGTTGAGAAACAGGCTTTTATTTTGCTGTGTGGTGTGGAAGAATATATGCCTTTAGATTCTAGGGTGAAAAAGTTTCCATAAACAAATATAACTGTAGGGGTAGCTTGACTAATAGAATGTACAGTGGAACTTTTACAACCCACTTTCTGGATACTGTAATTCTGTTAATGCATGAGTATTTTCAAGAGCTTCACTGTTTTATCGTCCCCTTTACACTTTTAGGTCACACTGAGCTTGCAGTCAACGGGAGACTTCAGGCTTGTTTCAGATAAGCTTCTGTGTAACTGGCATGTTTTCAGGTTCTACTTTGGTGATGGGTTATTTAAACCCACACACTGGCTTTATATATAAATCTACTTAATTACATGTTATTAAATTCAATTTGGCTTTTCATCATGTCAATTTTTGAATCTGATTGATCATGTGATATATTCCCTTTCACCCTCAGATGTGTGACATCTACCACTTACAGCAGATCATATCCTGAGAGAGTTATAGGGCCTCACTTGAATTAGAAATTGCCATCAAGGGCCAGGCGGGGTAGCTCACGCCTGTAATCCCAGCACTTTGGGAGGCCGAGGCAGGCGGATCACGAGGTCAGGAGATCGGCACCATCCTGGCTAACACAGTGAAACCCCATCTCTACTAAAAATACAAAAAATTATCTGGGCGTGGGTGCCTGTAGTCCCAGCTACTCCGGAGGCTGAGGCAGGAGAATGGTTTGAGTCCAGGAGGCGGAGCTTGCAGTGAGTCGAAATTGCACCACTACACACCAGCCTGGGCGACAGAGCGAGACTCCGTCTCAAAAAAAGAAAAAAACAAAGAAAAATTGCCATCAAGTTTTTATTGACTTACTGATTAGCACTTGCTGCTATACAATGGGAAAGCCAGTTATAAACCATCATGTACGTTTTATATCTATAATCCATCTATAATCCATCCACCAGCAGCACACAAGAAACATTGTCAAATGTTTTCCAGGATTTCATCTAAGTTCCTAGAGCTAAAACAAAAAAAGCAAACTTCCTTTTACCTAGTACTGAGGACAGCACCACATTATCCAGCACTTAAGGACCCAAGAGAACCTGTTTCTTAAGTGGTTATTGACGGTTAGGCACTTTAAGGTCTTTATGGAGTAACATTAGAGGGAACATATGGTATTCTGATATCACTGAGCCCTTTGTAGAGGATTAGCTCTTCATTGAATTATCACAAGAAGAACTATTTTGTGTAGGATAGTGCTGGAAGGAGGCAGGTTTTATTACCACCAATATGAATATTAGTGATGGGCATCCCATCTACGAAGACTCCCAGGCAGCAATAACTGGGCTCTAAAGCTTTTGGAAATTTTAAACTCCGTAAGCAACCAACTATTGTACACGTTCTGATCTTATTGACAGCATGCTTTTCTTCCCTCCCAAATGGACTTTTCTCACTTTTCTAATGATGGTATCTTTATATCCTGTCGAAGTAAATATGCAAAATTTCTGTAATTCTCTTAATACCTATTGGTTGTTTGTAATTCTCTAGTATCTTGGGTATGGAAGGTTTTGGTGTGGATACAAGTTCAGTCAACCCCTGAAAACAGTAGGGGATAAATGAGACCTCAGAGTTGGAAATGAGGAAGGATAGACTGGATGTTATTGGCATTTGACGGATATGAAGGCTTTTTATAAGGTGGAAACCTACCAAGTGTGTAACAACAATGGTTATTTTCACTCCTTTATGTTGCCCATATGGGAAATGAAGGAAAGCATTATTTGTGAAGGTAAGTGGTAATGACTTCCATTTCACATTTATTGTTGATTTCTAGATACGAGTTTGTGCATAGGTATTGTAGACAAGAAAAAAAAAATTCATACTATCCCTGGTAGACCAGTTGCCTGAGCATCAACTTTGTTTCCAGAATATTTTCGTAAAAGAAATGACCCACTGTAGATCTATTTGGGGGTAGGGGTAACAAGTTAAGATAACATTTTCTGACATGTTTCTATAGAGACACAAGCCTTAAGAAACTGTGTTACAAGAAGACAGTGTAAAGTATTAAAGCAAGCATCCCAGATAGTAGCCGTGCCTAGGAGATTAAAAAGCATGCTGGAGTGGCTAGCTGTCAATCACCAAAACAGACAGCTGTGATACCAGCTGGTCACGGGAAGGTGAAAATTAGAGGAGTGAACAGGCAGAAGGTTAAAATTTAGACAGATTAAATTAACCTGGTCAAAGTGCTGACCATCAGAGTGTGGTTATGTGAGTTTGCATTGGCACGAAGACCTGATTTCCAGTCCAGTAGGACAGATACGAATGCCATGTTAGGAGTGGAGCTGGGCCTATAGTTTCTTGTAGCTAAGCAGCTGTACTGTGGCTGAAAGTGGACAAGTGAGCAGTGTTCTTCTCAAAAACCCACGCAGTCACAAAAGTGTAGGGCACGCAATGGACCAGGTCATCCTTTATTTTGCACATGTGGAGATAAAACTTTGTAGAAGCTAAATGATTGGAACAAGTTTGCTAGCGAGTGGCAAAGCCAAGACGCCAAATACAATCCCTTACCACATATCAAAAAAAAAAAAAAAAAAAAAAATGTGACAGCAGAAAATAAGATTCCTACGAAAAACTTTGGGCGTGAGACATTCTTTTTAACAGTCCTTCAAGAGGATCCGACCTCTACGAAATATAGCATTCCCAGATTTTTTCTGTACAATCATGACTTCATAAAAATTTGCAAAAGCCATTAAATGTAAAAATCAAATGTAATTTAATAATGGTACATAAATTGTACTCTTTTATAAAAATAAACTTCCAAATTCATAATTATTTTTCAAGCCATATGTTATTTCTGCTTTGAAAATATGCTTACTTTATTTTACAGTCTGTACTATATGGTGGTAGCTGTACTCTAAGAAGCCTTTTTCTATCAAAAATTGAGTTTTAAGCATAATTATTTTATTGGGAAAAAGGATAGTAAAGAGTTTTAGATCTGTAATTATAGCTGTTTTTCCTATAGGAATTTCAATAATAAGAGTTTTAAAATACTTATAAATGTATACTCATAAAACCTTAACATACCTACGTACATTTATTCTTGATTATTTCTAACTTTTGCTCTGGAGTCATGGCTTTTCTTTTCTTTCCACCATGAAAAGTATTATTGGTGTAGCATTCTTTCGCATTCTTATCACATTTGCCAATGAATGATACAGGCTCTCAGACAGATGTATTGTGGTGATCTAGTTCTTGATGCTGCTACTTCTGTCATTACAATAATGACACATAATGGAACTCTAGTAACAACTGATGTCCCTATACCTGGTTGAATTATGAAAACTTACACTGTCGGCTTTTCTTCTTGCCTGTTATGTATTATTTAAAAAGGAATCCCATAAGAACATGTATTTTTTACTCTTTAGGCTATTTAGTTCATTGCCTTCATCATTGCAATATGAAAACATTCATAATAAACAGTTTGATGAAGTTTATTTCAGGTGCTATATTTCCTATAGGCATTTTTCCTTAAACACCAGGAGGTTCAGAAGTTGGTACGTATGGCCTGCTTCTAACAGAGTATAAGGGCCTACATGGCGGGTATTCTAATTTCTAATTACCTACCTGTACCTATGGCTTGATCTTAGTTTCTTTCTTTCTTTCTTTCTTTCTTTCTTTCTTTCTTTCTTTCTTTCTTTCTTTCCTTCCTTCCTTCCTTCCTTCCTTCCTTCCTTCCTTCCTTCCCTTCCTTCCTTCCTTCCTTTCTTTTTCTCCTTCCTTCCTTCCTTCCTTTCTTCTTATTTCTCTCTCTCTTTCTTAGTTTTTTTTTTTCTTTTTTTTTTTGACAGTGTCTCACTCTGTCACCCAGGCTGGGGAGCTGTGCCATGATCACAGCTCATTGCAGCCTCAACCTCCTGGGCCCAAGTGATCCTCTCACGTCAGTCTTCTGAGTAGCTGGGACTACAGGTGTGCACCAGATGGGTTTCACCATGTTGTCTAGGCTGGCCTTGAGCTCCAGAGCTCAAGTAATCTGCCCACCTTTGCCTCCCAAAGTGCTAGGACTACAGGTGTGATCCACCACGCCTGGCTTAATCCTGCTTTTTCTACTGTTATTTTGATTCTCTGAAGTTTGCTAATTGTTGACATTTAATGTGTCCTCCTAATTGGCCTTCCATGGTTTTAAAAAATAAAACATAAGGCAAAAAATGTAGGTAAATATTAAACACAGTTTTTAAAGAACAAGGTGAAGTACAGACAATAAATAGACACACAATTTGGTAATGCTGTAGTAGACAGGCCTACAGATACACAGAAAAACAAAGAAAGCAAGTGATACAGCTGGAGGATTCTCTACATTTAATAAGCAGATGTGAACATGAAGAAGAGCTTAATTTAGAGCAAGAAGGTAGCCTATGGTTTATCCAATTCTTTCTGGAGGATCTTGAGAGGAAGCTAGGTTAACAGTGGTCTTCCTTTGCTTCTCACTAAGGAGCTGACGTCTGTACACAGCCAGGGTCCCAGGAGGAAACTACTGAGAGATTTCTTCTGTCCCTCAGTCTTTTCCAATTAGAGGTGAAACCGGAGGTAAGGTTCCTAGAGATATCTCTGTTTGAGTACACATCCTGGAGGGGGGAACGTGAGTGCTTTGGAGAGTATTATGACCTTCCTGGGGAAGCTGAAAGCCACTAGGAAAGTGACCTTTGCTGGGTGAGGCAGCAAAGAGCTTACTTTGTTTTGTCAGTAGATCCGTTCACTCTGTATTTTAGTTGATTTAACAGTGTAGCCCCTAGAGTAGAGACCAGAGGAGCATAGTGAAAAAAAGAAAAAGTTACGGTTGTTCCAAGTCATCCCGTTTGCCTGGAGAAGTGAGAAAAATTACATTCTCCTATAAGAGACTTACAGATATTTTATTCTATTTCCTCCTCCTCTTCCTCCTCCTCTTCGTCCTGCCTTCCCCTCTGTATGTGTCTCAATATTTGGTGATAATTGAAACAAAGGAGAATAGTTTGTGCTCAGAATGTTGTTCTAAAACATGAGAGACACATGCACAGCAAATATCAGATCTAAAATCCCTGCATGATGTCATGGAGTCTGCCAAATGGTCTCCATATAAAGGTTGCCAGTAACCCAAATGGAGCAAGAACCTCTTGCCAACAGACACATGTTTCTCCTCTCCTACAGGAATGAAGTGAAAGTCAGAGATTTCTTTGAAAGCAGGTTTAAGTGTGTGCACCTGTATCTGGCAGTGTGTTAGGCATACATGAACGATGCCTTGAAGTTGTTCAATTCCTTTAATTTTCTCCTACTTTCTACTCTCATATCATCAATATGAACACCCTTTTTAATGTCCTATGGTCATTTTGCATTTTGATATTTACAGCTTTGTGTGAGTAACTGTGGAGAGCCAAACTGCAGATTCAATCAGTAAAATAGTACCTGGCTTATGAGTTCTATGTAACTAATAGGCACAAGGATCCTCTGCTAGTTTGGATCACTGTGATCACTCAATAAGAATTCATTGAAAAGGGTTTCAGTGCCCCCCCTTATATCTAATTTCATCTTTTTGTGCTCAAGAGCACCAACTTATTAGGAAAGTTTTTCGCCTTGAAATGGAGAAAATCTTTGTTGTTTAAATAATTGTGTTTTTTTCCCCTTAGCAACAAGATTCTGTTTTATCTCCTTAGAGTCAGGCTGTGTATGGGGACATGGAGGAATTAAAATATATCCTAAAGAATAGTTTCAAATATGTTTACCAACAATTTTCCCATATCAGGGTTACCTTGTTTATGAACTTCACAATTATTTTTTATCACTGTTTATTTAAAATATAGCTACTGCTTTTTTGGAAAAATGTATCTGTAGCTTTATAGTAGAATGTGATGTCTTTTAATAGAAATACAGAATACTCTATAACCAAAGAAAAGAAAATCATTAGGTCAGAGTGTAAAGATAAGAGGCATTTTATTAAGAAAGAGCATTTGAACTGAACCTTAAGACTTAGGCCAAAACTTGGTTTTATCCAGACCTGTAAGTCAGAAAAAGATCCTAGGCAAGGAAAAAGCCAGAGAAAATGAATAGATATGAGGAAGGACCATGAAAAGCTGGTGGGGATGAGTAGTGGATGAAGCGAGGAACTGAGATCAGATTATACAAAGTTGCAGTGGTCATTCTAAGGAAATCTGGTCTTCATTCAGCAGACAGTGGTGTGTTCCACAAGAGTGCTTAATTAGAGGTGACTGTGAATTAGAAGTTTTTCTTCTGATGCAATGCAAAAAGGGTACACATATTAGAAGACAGAAAGTTCAATGATGAGGCCCTCATAAAATCTCCATGAGGGGAATGAGTGCATGAGTTACACTTTTTGCAGAGAAAACGGGTTATACATGAGATCTAGAATCAATTTTGGTGGTAGAAAGAAAATAAAGAATCTAGGTTTTAAGTAAAAGTTGTTTTGTTTTGCTTCGATATTGTTTTCTTTCATCCCGAACTGTCTCCAAGGCAAAACATCTGAGGTTTAAAATTTTAACTATAATAGTCTACCTATTTTTTAAGTGAACAAGCTGGTAATAAGTAACTAGAGTTAGCTTAAATTTAAAGCTAATTTATTTCTCTATTGAGCTACTATGCCAGTGTGGAAGAGGAAATTATCATTGTTGTCATCATCACGCTCATGATCATCGTCTAACATTGGAGCTGTCTGTGCTAACCACTACACATTCATCATCTCACGTATTTCTCATAATAACCCTTTGAGGCACTGCTATTGTATCCATTTTAAACATGATAAATTGGAGATGAAGAGAGACTAAATAACTTGCTTAGGGCCACACAGGTAATAAATGACAGAGCTGGGCTTCAGTCTCAGACAGCCTGGGCTTTTAAAAATTACTGTTTGCGTATGCCTTTTTGACACAGGAGCCTATCAGTAGGTTAAATTATATTATTATGACTTCTGTGTCTGTCCAAATCATTTAGGTACATTGTGACTCTGTGGAATTGGAGTTGGGTTACATTTCAGGATAGACGTAAGCCTGCAGGTTGACTGGAATCAGAACCTCAGGGTATCAGGACCTCGGACAGCTCTCGAGTCTGTTCTCTGTTGGCAGCTCTGCTTCTCTCCAGGCATCTTCATTTGCCTGTTTTCTACTGATTAGCTTTCCCCCTCTGCTTGTCTCTTGGACTCGTTCATATCATTGACTTACACTAGTTCATTCTTCTGATTTCCTAATCCAGAGTTTTGAGATTCGAATCTGATTGCCCAGTTTATCCTTTAATACTTGGGCAGAGGTTTGCCACTGGCTCGTCTGTGCATGGGCTGACTCTGAGTGAAGATTCACTTCTTATTCCTATAATGGGGTCAGAGAGGAAGGAGAAGACTGCAGTTGTAAGCCTTCTCCTCTTAGGTCTGCACCTTCAAGGGCAGTGGGTGGCACAGGCGCTGACAGGTGCCTCTCTAGTTTAAAGGAGGTAGACTGTATCTTGCAAACATACATCACAATTTAAATGAAAGAAATTGTCACAACATTCATTGGTATTTAAAACATTGCATATTATTTAGAACTTGGTATATTCATTGGCACTTATAGCCACAAAAACATATTATCAAGAAATTTTCTATTATCACAAAATCAGATGCTTCATGTTTTCTCTCTTATTTTTAAGGGAAAATATCAAAGCAGTTTGGGGAGTTTGTAGTGTATGATAATAAATATGATATTTAAATGATTAAGCCAAATAATGAAAATCTCTTGTTATTTTCTGCCTTAATAAGATTTATATTTCTCTTTTATACTGTTAGTAGAATTTAGAAATTATTATATTTCCTGGCCCTACCAATTTGATTTCTGTCCTTCAGAGTATTCTTAGATTGCAGTATAAAAATTCAAAGTCTGAGCAATATTCATGATCCTATTTTTATTTGTCCTTCATGTGAGAATTCATTAATTACAGTACCTGTATTTTACATTTTGTTTAAAAAATCTTGTGCAAAAGGTAAGGCTATTGGTGATATAACTGTATAGCACTTAAGCACTCCATGATCTAAAAGTATTCCCAAGCTAACATCTTCAGTAGTAGCCATGTTGGTACTTATCATTATGTGCCATAGGACCCTCAAATTTTCTGATGTTGGAACTTAAAGAATCTGTGAGGGGTGGCTTAGCATCAAGGCCCAGGTTACACATGAGGGGCAACACATGCAGTAGATAATTGAATTCAGGGTGGCAGATATGCTAAACTCCTGCTTATCTTGAATTTATGTAAGTAGGATATTCAAACATTGTATTTTTAATACTGATGTTTAACTCTTTATATGAGAATCAAATAAGTGGCAGATAAGCTGCTATTAGAGATTAACTTGCTAAAACAACTTTTAATATCAGTTAAAGAGTGAATATATAGTTAACCAATATCTTGCAACCTCTGAATCTACCAAATAATGGTAGTGGATATGTGTGATTATGTGGAAAAATGAAATAATCTTGAGATGCCTCCTGAATCATTTTGTAAAAAGATTCAGCCACTCACTTATAGGTTTGGTATTGGACACCTAGCATATGCTAACTGTTGGGGAGATTTACTTATAAAGGTGAGAAAGATGTGGTAGAGGTGGTAAGAGACATATATGCCAGCAAAGTGAGAATGTAGAGGACAGAGACATTGCTCTCAGATGGGATAATCTAGATAGGCTTCAGAGAGGAGGGCTTTTAATGAGTTGGGTTTGAGTTGGTGAAATGAGAGGAAGGTTAGTCAAGTGGAGAAAACCATGAGAGGGCAGACATGGAGGTGGAAGAGTTCTCTAAATGCTCAGAGAACAACACACAGTCTCTTGGGGATGGAGTATAGATTTTGCAAGGGACATGTGGCTAATCAACAATGAAGGCAGGTTGGAGCCAGTTTGTGAGGAGCTTGAATTAGAGCACGGCGGTTTGGACTTTATTCCACAACTCATGAGCAAGAATTATACACTGTCAATCAGCGCCACATTTTTGAGCCCTGATTGAGCTATGTCCTTAAAAGTCTATCTGGCTACTATGTATATAATAGATTATAGAAGGTTATTTAGGATTATGGTTATTAGATCTAGGTATAGTTTGTTCTTTAAGGTTGGTAGTAAATATATAACATATGTCTTAATTGTGAGACCTAATTGAAGCAACCGTAACCTCCCATCTTCATGTTGTTCTGCACAAATGACAGTGTTCTCTGGTTTGAGAAAGAGAAGTTTGAAAGGTTTGGAAGTTGAAATAGTTAAAAAATCTTTTAATCTGTATAAAGATTTTTCAGTATGCCTTTGGAAAGTGAATCTGATGTGCTCACCCAACCTCATATCTGTGGGAGTGCATGGAGCCCGAGTGAGGTGGGAGGGGGATCGAGTTTGAATCCACCTGGGGACTCCAAATTTCTTGAAAACAGAAAACTGTGGGGATAAAAACAAACAAACAAAAAAACAACAAAAAAAAACTACTTGTGCTTATTGGTTCTTCTATAGAGAGACAATTTTATTTCTTCAGCTCATTTCTTTGGAAGATAGGAAGAGCAATCATGTTCAAAGTTGAGATGTCAAAAGGTGACTTTGTTAGTCCACGAGAGTGCAATCCTAAAGAATACTTCTCTGTCATGATACAATTTAAGAAGAAATTTATACTACCTACTCCCTCTACCCCAGCTACAAACTGAATTTGGGAAATAATACTTTCACACCAGTTTTAAAAGTTTATTACATCTTCATAAAATTATCTTTTCCAATTCTATACTTTCTATAGTGAGTGACAGTGTGTCTTCCAATATTCCAGTGGGAACCATTGTTAATAACAGCAGGTTTAGCTCTTTTTTTATGCCCATTCTAATCATGGAACATTGATTATTTACATTGATGATATTAGGCAATTGTCCAGTGCAGCCTCTGTTGTGCTTTGTATTATAAATACAACTACATTTTAGTTTAATACATTGTTGGAACAAAGAAGGCTTGTCCCCACACCCCACACCACCCCTTTTTGTTCCTGCTACGGAAAGTGCATGCTTCAACATAGCACTTAGAGCACTACTGCAAGTGTGGATTTGCCTGACTATTCCCGTTAGTCTCAGTTTGTTGAGGAAAGAAGCACTGTTCCTCCTTTCCATGTTCGAGTGCCTAACACCAAATCTGGCACGTACAATGCCATCAGTTAATTCTTATTGAATGATACTATTTAATTAAATGTATAGATTGAGTTTATGTACATAACACTCACCCTTTTTAGGGTGTCAAGGCACCTAGTTTGTTTTTACTACTCTAGTCAAACAGCCAGTCACTTAAGTGAGAGAAAACAAAAAGGTCAACTATTTGTAGAAATGATGGAAATGTCAAAGTTGCTTATCCATTCATTCATTTCTTTATTCAGAAGGCACTGTGCTTTGCTAAATCACTTTCCACAGTCATTATAGTGTGATAGTGCTTACTGTTGATGAATGCATTGAGGGCTGTCTCCAAAGGATGAGCATTTGTATTGTAGCGGAGAACTCAGAAAGTGTTCCTGGAGAAGGTTTTGAAGGAAAACTCATAGTTACGTGACGAATATAGAGCAAGGGGCCTAATGTATCAGCAACAGCACCTATTAGGGCACAGAGTTGGAATTAGCATGATGCTTCAGGGAACTACAAGTAATTCAGCATGGTTGCGAAAACACAGGGAGAGTAGTTAGCTTCTTTTGGACATTTTCAAACTTTTTTTTTTTTTTTTTTTTTTTTTTTTTTTTTTTTTTAACACGGAGTCTCGCTGTGCCACCCAGGCTGGAGTGCAGTGGCACAATCTCGGCTCACTGCAACCTCCACCTCCCAGGTTCAAGCAATTCTCCTGCCTCAGCCTCCTGAGTAGATGGGATTAACGGTGCACACTACCAGGCCCAGCTAATTTTTGTATTTTTAGTAGAGGTGGGGTTTCATCATGTTGGTCAGGCTGGTCTCGAACTCAGCCTCCCAAAGTGCTGGGATTATAGGCGTGAGCCACCACACCCAGCCTTCAAACTTCTTCTTTTTTTTTTTTTTTTTTTGAGACGGAGTCTCGCTCTGTGGCCCAGGCTGGAGTGCAGTGGTGCAATCTTGGCTCACTGCAAGCTCTGCCTCCCAGGTTCACGCCATTCTCCTGCCTCAGCCTCCTGAGTAGCTGGGACTACAGGCGCTGACCACCACGCCCAGCTAAGTTTTTTTGTATTTTTTTTAGTAGAGACGAGGTTTCACCGTGTTAGCCAGGATGGTCTCGATCTCCTGACCTTGTGATCCATCCACCTCTGCCTCCCAAAGTGCTGGGATTACAGGCGTGAGCCACCGTGCCTGGCCTTAAACTTTTTTAAAACAAAAATTAAATCATAAAACATTTTCTGGAATATGTTTAATGAGTAAAATGAGATATGATTATGTTATCTATTTAAAATTTATATTTTTAAAAATAAACTTTTGGGTGAGTCAGGCATGGTGGTTCATGCCTGTAATCCTAGCATTTTGGGAGGCCGAGGCAGGAGGATCGCTTAAGGCCAGGAGTTTGACATTACAGTGAACTACAATGGAGCCACTGAACTGCAGCCTGGATGACAAAGCAAGACCCTGACCTTAAAAATAATAATATTATTAATGAAGTTTTATTTCTCCATCCCAGGAGTATTTCACAATCATTATGTAAACTTTGGAAACATCACCTTTAATCCCCCCATTTAGAAGCACTACCACCATTAATACTTTGGTGTATTTTCTTTTTTTTTTCTTTTTTTGAGACGGAGTCTTGCTGTGTCGCCCAGGCTGGAGTGCAGTGGTGCGATCTCGGCTCACTGCAAGCTCTGCCTCCCGGGTTCCCGCCAGTCTCCCGCCTCCGCCTCCCGAGTAGCTGGGACTACAGGCGCCCGCCACCACGCCCAGCTAGTTTTTTGTATTTTTTTTTTTTTTAATAGAGACGGGGTTTCACCATGTTAGCCAGGATGGTCTTGATCTCCTGACCTCGTGATCCACCCGCCTCGGCCTCCCAAAGTGCTGGGATTACAGGCTTGAGCCACCGCACCCGGCGGGTGTATTTTCTTAGAGTATTTTTATACCAACATTTAACAGGCACCATTAACAGTAAAATCTATGTTCTTGTATTTTGCTTTTATATTAGCATTTCATGTTTACATTTCATGGATGTATAACATGGGAAAATCAGTCAAGTCACATTTTTGTAATCTATCATGATTTAATGACTTTTATGTTAGAAAGGGAGAAGAAAGCTAACATTTATTGACACCCCATAAGGATTTTTATATTAAATATTATCAGTCAACCAAGTTAAAGCTGCCAGAGGCAACCACACCACAATGTCTAGAGGGTAAGAAATGGTTATGGTGCTATCACATCTGTGTGGATTTCAGGTTGCAGCTCAGGTTGTTCATTTAATCATTTTAACAATCTGGTGAAATGTCTGAAAAATCACACATGATCCACATGTCTTCCTGAGGAGTAATTGCCATCAGCTGCAATCAGTGTCCTTCATTTCATCATCTTTTTCTACTTTTTTACTTGTTAAAAAAAGTTAAGTGTCATGCATTTCTAAAAGGTTAAGTCTAGGAAGCCTTTTGTAAATGAAGCAAATCAAATATGTATTGCTTTATAATAATTAAAATATAAGTGTTGATCATTTTTGCTTATAAAACAATAGTTCTACATTGAAAGTTCTCAGAATAGGCTGGGCATGGTGGCTCATGCCGGTAATCCCAGTACTTTGGGAGGCTGAGGCAGGTGGATCACCTAAGGTCGCGAGTTCGAGACCAGCCTGACCAATGTGGAGAAACCCTGAGATAAAAAGAAATTAGCCAGGTGTGGTGGCACATGCCTGTAATCCCAGCTACTCGGGAGGCTGAGGCAGAAGACCAGGAGGCGGAGGTTGCAATGAGCCAAGATTGCACCCTTGCTCTCCAGCCTGGACAACAAGAGTGAAACTCCATCTTGGAAAAAAAAAAAAAAATTTCTCAGGATAGAAGCCTTTTAGATGCTGGCAAGGGTATATATGCACATAGAATACTTTAAAATAATGTCACATATAAGAAATGACTTTTTAAAGTGGAGAGCTCTTTGATGTCATCCACATGATAGATTCCAACCAAGTCTCATTTTATACTTAGTATGAAATATTATAGATGTCTATAATTTTATCATTATTTTAAAAACTGAGATACTTCCATTAGTGTGTGATTGCTGGATTCCAGTATTGACCAAACAATTTTAATCTTTTGTCTATATATGTCTTTACTTGCCCATTTCTATCAGAATGATTACTCTCTAGTTAGGACCTCCTGAGTGACAGGGCATATATCTATAACACATAGACAGATGTACTATTCAAGGAGTAAGTATTATGCTCAACCTCTCAATTGAGAAAGTGAAGTCAGTGAGGGACACCAAGATGGCAGGAGATGGTTTTCATGTGGAAAACCCAAGAAAGGATTTTGTTTATGTGGAAAAGCCAAGGCCTTGAAAGGAAATCTCAGAAGAA
Organism: Rhinopithecus bieti; assembly: GCF_001698545.2. Taxonomy (NCBI): domain Eukaryota; kingdom Metazoa; phylum Chordata; class Mammalia; order Primates; family Cercopithecidae; genus Rhinopithecus; species Rhinopithecus bieti. The sequence goes on from NW_016813202.1 coordinate 2,326,081, forward strand.
CTGGGAAGGCATATGATCCAGTATTTACTGCCAAATGTTATCTTCTGCTTTGGCAAAGGAGATGATGATATTATTGTCCCTGTAAGATATATTTAGAACCTAAAAATATATCCAACAGCAGCAACTGATGAGTGGCCAAGAAGCTAAAGTCTGAAACCTTGATAATCCAAAAAGATACATCTAATGATGTCAGCAACAGAGATGTTTATTCCATGATATTTTAAAAGGGTGCATACTTTTGATGTGCAGATAACCACTGATGATCTTTCCTCCCCAAATTCATTACTGGAATCCTGGGTGGCTGGGCATGGAGTCCTGATTGTCATGGGTTCTCAGCGAGACCTTAAGAAGTCTGCCTCAGGATTCGGGATTTGATTCAGCTGAAGAGTTGGCAGTAGCTTCCTTCATGCACATAGAGAGATGTAAGAAAAGAGGAATGCAGAAAGTAAGGGTAAGGTCCTGTCCCCATATTTGGCTCCAGATAATTCTAACAAGTTGTTTTCTGGAGACCAAGCTACAATGGTGTGTTGGAGCTGGCTTGTACTGTTTCACAGGAGCCAATTGCTAAATTCTTAAGAGTTCATGTGTTGGCTGTTAAACACAGCATGTATTAAGTACTCAATTATATAAACTATATAAATTATATAAATTCATTAAATTGTATTAAATGGAAGTAATAGTCAAAACTTGTATCTTTCTAGTTTTTTACTCCATTTACAATTATCTGTGCTTTTGAGGTTGTTTACATCTTGTAAATAAACTGCTCATTTCTTCCCGTCTCTGGGTTCCATATCAAACATTGGCAGCTTGAAATCAGCTTCCGAACGTGTAAATACTTTTGTTAGTATTTACCCCAGGGAAATCAGCAAACACTACAAATCAGTGCTTGATTGATTATTTTATTAGCTGTTAAGACTTCAGAAAGTGATGGAGAAAATGTTAACATTGCAAATATAAACTTAAAAGTGTATAATGCCTTTCACTATTATGTATTACTTTACACAGTAGTGAACACATATATTATTCTGTATTTGAAAACTATTAAACTATCTGATTCAACAACAAAAAAGTGGCTCACATCATTGATAAACAAATGGAGTTTTGACTTTCATCTTCTGAAAAATTGAAGAAAAGGGGACACTTCTATACTCAATTTATGAGGCCAGCATTAACCCAATACAAAAGCTAGACAATGGTATAACAAAAAAAGAAAACTACAGGCCAATATCTGTGATAAATGTGGATGCAAAAATTCTCAAAACAATACTAGTAAACTGTCTTTACCAGGACATTAAAAGGATCATGCACTATGACCAAGTGGGATTTATCGTTGGGATGCAAGAATGCCTCACCACATGTTTGGTATTGTGAAATATATACATTTGGTCTTCCATCAGTCTCCTGAATATAACTCCTCAAATCCCGGAATCTCCAAAGTATTAATTATCTTTTTATACTAACGAGTTGACTGATGGCTGGCTACCCTATATAGCTGCAGGATATGGGGACTGGTCACTGGAAAGACCAAGATATGATTAGAACGTAGGAACTTTCAGCCCCATCCTTGCTCCCCCACCTCCAGGGAGAGGAGAAGGGCTGAAGGTTGAGCTGGTTTTCAGGGGCCAGTGATTTAGTCAATCATGACCGTGTAACAACACTCTCCACAAACTCCCAAAACCTGGGTTCAGAGAGAGGTGAACACTTGGAGGTTCCTGGAGGGTGGCATGGAAACACTATCTCTAGGTAGATAGTGGCAGGATTGTACTGGAGAACAGCTGGTGTCTGCTCAAGAATTGATGGCTTGCTTGATGTGTGGGGAAGAACCCCCCACAATGAGTGTCAGAAGCATGTTATGAAAGTAGAGTAGGAGAAACTAAGTTTGTTTTTCTACTTCTGTGCCACCTGCAGATCAATTAACGTGATTCAGTATATCAACAGGTTGGAGGGAAAAAAAATCACACAATCATCTCAAAAGATACAAAGAAAACATTTTATAAAATGTAACAAACTTTATTGCTAAAAATGCTTAATAATATATGTGTAGAAAGAATTCATAATAAAGGCCATATATGAAAATGCCACAGCTGACATCGTACTCAATGGTAAAAAACTGAAAGCTTTTTCTCTAAGATCAGAAAAAAAAGACAAGGATGCTTACTGTTGACACTTCTATTCAGCATAGCACTAGAAGTCCAAGCCAGGGCAATTAGGGAAGAAAAGGAAATACAATGCATCCAAATCGGAAAAGAAGGAATCAAGTTCCCTCTTTTCACAGATGACATGACCTTATATGTAGAAGATCCCAGAGACTCCACAAAAATTGTTAGAACTTGAAGCAGGAAAATTAATAAGTGGGAGTTGTTGGTATTACGGAATGTATTTAGCTAAAATTAGTAAAAAGGAATAACATTAAAGACTACATTCAAATGTTTAGTACCACAAGAAAGTGGCTTGGTTATCACTATCTTTTTTTTAATCATTAAATTTTTAAAATGTATTTTCTCCCTATTCTGGTATTTCAAGGCTATAGGGCTTAGCTATTATCAGATATCAGACAGTTGTTGACAGGAGAACACTGCTGGAGAAAATGCAAGGTGTAGGAGGTCCACTTTAAGTTAATTACAAAAAACAAAAATTGACCACTATTCAACTTAAAATAATTCAAGGTGAAGCTTCCCTTTTCATTCTTAGGTTGATCTTTGGCTATTATTAAAACTATCTTGATTTCTGGCACTCCTCTCTCCCTCAGCCCCAAGTCAGTTCTTGCCATTTTCTGCATCTGAAAAAAAAAAAAAAAAAA
>NW_016813202.1:2329152-2401433 GCF_001698545.2 Rhinopithecus bieti
AAAATACCTTGAAGTCATTCTTGATGCCATCCTTTTTCTTACTCTGTCTTCAACGTCAACAAGTTCCCCTGGTTCTACCTTTAAAATATATCATGACTCTACTCATTTTAAACCATTTCTACTGCTACTACTATCATTTCTTGCACAGACTATTGCAAAGGGCTCCCAGGTGGCTCTCATAGTTCCTACCTTCTATCTGTTCCCCACAGTACGGTGAAAATGATCTTTTAAACATTTGAGTTAGCTCACGCTACAGCCTACACAAAAGCATCAGTGAATTCCCCTTCCTCTGGCCTACATATTCCTATGGTGTCTTGGCCCACCCACTACTCTGCTTCTCTTACCAAATCCCCTGCAAGGAAGGGGATTTGTATATTTCTGATTCCCACTGCTGTCTCCTTTTGTTCATAACATTTATTACTATCTAACATTATATATAATTTATGTATTAGAGGCATAGCTTGGATATATTGCAGATTTGGTTCCAGATCACCTCAATACCTGAATATCACAATAAAGTGAGCCACGCAAATTCTTTGGTTTCTAAGTGCATATAAAAGTTAAGTTTATACTACACTGTAGTCTAATAAGTGTCAAGGAACATTACGGCTAAAAAAAAAAACAATGTACATACCTTAACTTAGACGTTCTTTATTGCTAAAAATTGTTCACAATTTTCTGTGCCTTCAGCAAATCTTTTTCCTTGTAGAGGATCTTGCCTCAATGTTGATGGCTGTTGACTGAGTAGGGTGGTAGTTGCTGAAGGTTGGAGTGGCTGTGGCAATTTCTTAAAATAAACAGCAATGAAGTAAGCCGCACTGATTGACTCTTTCTTTCACAAAAGATTTCTCCATTGCCTGTTATGCTGTTTGAGAGCATTTTATCCACAGTAGGACTTTCAAGACTGAAGTCAATTCTGTCAAGCCCTACTACTGCTTTATTAACTAAATTTATGTAGTATTTTAAATCCTTTCTTGTCATTTCAAAAATGTTCATAGCATCTTCACTAGGAGTAGATTCCATCTGAAGAAAACACTTTTTTTTGCACATCCATAAGAAGCAAGTCCTCATCTGTTCAAGTTTTTTCATGAGATTACAACAATTTAGTCACATCTTCAGCCTCCACTTAGAATTCAAGTTCTCTTGCTATTTCTACCACATCTGCAGTGACTTCAACCGCTGAAGTCTTGAACTCCTCAAAGTCATCCATGGGGTTTGGAATCAACTTCATGCAAACTTCTGTTAATATTGGTATTTTGACCTCTTTCCATGAATTACGAAAGTTCTTAATGACATCTAGAATGGTGAATCCTTTCCAGAAGGTTTTCAATTTTCTTTGCCCCGATCCATCAGATAAATCACTGTCTACATAGATAGATGTTATTATACATACGTCTACGTATAGACTTACAAAATGTATTTTTTTTTAACTTATAAGACTTAAAGTAGAAATTAACTCCTTCATCCATGGGCTGCAGAGTAGAAGTTGTGTTAGCATGAAAACAACGTTGATCTTTTTATAGATCTTCATCAGAGCTCTTGGGTGACTGTGAGCGTTGTCTGGGCTTTGTTGCTCCACTGAGAGCACAGACAGAGTGGATTTAGCATAATTCTTAAGAATCCTAGGATTTTTGGAATGGTCAATGAGCATTGGCATAAACTTAAAGTCACCAACTTCATTAGCCTCTAACAAGAGAGTCAGCCTGTCCTTTGAAGCCAGGCAATAACTTCTCCTCTCTAGCTATGAAAGTCCTAAATGGCATCTTTTTCCAACAGAAGGCTGTTTCATCTACATGGAAAATCTGTTATTTAGTGTAACTACCTTCATCAGTTCTCTCGACTAGATCTTTTGGATAACTTACGGCAGCTTCTTCATCAGCACTTGCTGCTTCACTTCATACTTTTATGTTATGGAGATGGCTTTTTTCCTTAAACCTCATGAACCAACCTCTGCTAGCTGTCAAATTTTCTCCTGTGACTTCCTCACCTCTCAGCCTTCATAGGATTGAAGAGAGTTAGAGCCTTGTTCTGGATTAGGGTTTGGCTTATGAGAATGTTGTGGCTGGTTTGATCTTCTATCCAGACCACAAAAACTTTCTCCATATCAGCAATAAGGCCATTTCACTCTCTTATCATTTGTGTGTTCACTGGAGTAGCACTTTTAATTTTCTTCAATAACTTTTCCTTTGCATTTGCAACTTGGCTGTTTGGCTTATCTTAGCTTTCAACATGCCTTTCTCATGAAGCTTCATGCTTCTAGCTTTTGATTCCAAGTGAGAAATGTGTGACTCTTCCTTTTACTTGAACACTTAGAGACCATGGTAGCATTATTAATTGGCCTAAATTTAATGTTGTCGTGTCTCAGGGAATAGAGAGGCCTGAGGAGAGGGAAAGAGACAGGGCAATGGCTGGTTGGTGGAGCAGTCAGAACACGTACAACATTCATGGATGAAGTTTACCATTTTAAAGGGGCTTCGATTTTGGTACCCTAAAACAATTACAGTGGTAACATTGAAGATCACTGATCACAGATCACCAGCACAGATACAAACAAGTTTGAAATACTGTTGGAAGAACTACCAAAATTTGACACAGAGACACAGAGTGAGCACCTCCTCTTGGGAAAATGGCACTGATGGCCTTGCTTAGTGCAGGGTTTTCACACACTTTCAGTTTATAAAAAGTGTAATATCTACAAAGTGCATTAAAGCAAGCACAAGACCTGTATATGTATCAATGTGCCATTGTTTGTAGTCTGTTACTCTCACTAGAATGTAAGTTGCATGAAGACGGTTACCTTTTTGTGTTTTGTTCGCCAGTGCATCTCCAATGCCTAGAATGGCACCTGACACATTACAAATGTGCAATAAATATTTACTGAGTGAATCAAGATTGGAAGTGAAAATTTGTTGAATGATTGGAGAATGAAAGTAAAATCTCCCCATATTTGGTAATCCACTGGTTATTGATCTTAATTTCCTAATCACATGTCCTTTGTGAGGTTCAAATAATATGCTGAGGAAGACAGAGGTGTGATGAAATTCATGTTTGAAGCCATTAATTTTTCAAACCATCAAATGTTCATCTATTTGCTGATATGTTTCTTCTGTGTATGTACTCCTTTTAAGTAACAGGAGCAAAGAGAACCAGCTGATTTTCAGGTAATTATTTTGGGATTTTGTTTTCCAATTTGGGGACACATTTCACGATACAGTCAGTTCTGCTATAATGCTCATTTGAAAACACAAATTTGTTCCAACACAATTGATATCTTACTGAGCAATTCTCAAGCAATGTGAATTTCATGATTGTTTATGCATGGTTTCTCTTTTGAGTGAATGAAAAAAACTGCACCCAACTGAATTGAGTCCCATAGAAATACATAAAATGCTTATTTCTCAAACATCTACCAGCTACCTCACAGTTCAGGCCTTGGATATGAGCATAGCACCTCCTACTGGCATGACAGCTCTCCAGCTTCAGACAATCCTCTTTCTACCACTTTCCAGTAACTCACAAGCTTTAGCTCTTGCAGTGCTCACTTTCATGAGCCAACTTTCAGGTCTTTGTCAGGATAGAAACTATGTATTGTCTTGAAAATATGGAACTATTGTAGTATGTATGTATTTCTTAGCCAATTAGTGAAAACCGGTGCTGCCATTTTTATTTAGTTCCTATCTTTGTTTTTTATGTGACACAGATAACATTTTTAGAGTGTTGCACCCTGTTTCTTTTCTCTTAAGCTCTGAGGTTTTTATTGCTCAATTTTCTGTGGTGTGTGATTTTCAGGAATGCCTAAGTTGTTATAGAAAAGCAAATTGTGTTTTCAAAGGATACTAACAAAATATCTAACAGTAGCAATACTTTTAATTGTCTTATGCTTTTAACCTACAGTTTCATTTTATCTCATTTTAAATTTTTATAACTGCTTTGTGGAAGATATTTTATAAGCGAGGAATCAAAAGATGACAGGAGATGAAAACTTTGTTGGTCAAAAATTAGTCCGTGTCAGAACCGTAGTCAGACCCAATCCTCTGTCTTCCATTGCATTCCACCAACTCCAGGGATCAAGATGAGAGGATCCTGGCTAATTTCTTTGACCACTGTCTTGCAAATGTGCATTGCGTAGCCTTCTTTGGGGAAAAAATATTCCTGATAGCCAAGTGAACCCCTTTGATTGAATAGTGAATTTTAAAAAGCAACACAAGGACCTTAAATTAAGGATTTAAAAATTGCAGGTTAACAGCACATTTAATAGGAAATAGGACAGTTCTGAATTAGGTAAGAGAAGCATTTAAGGCTGAGAATGATTCACTTATCCGTCACTGCTATAAGCTCCTTTACATGGGCAGTCATTGACTCCCTGGTAATTTTATGATACCCATCATATTGTTCTGGATTTTCATCACTTTCACGACTGTAGTGGGCAGTACATTGGTAAAAAAAAAAAAAAAAAGACATAGTCCTGTCTTCTTGTGTTGCATATTTTTTTCTCTCACCACACACACACAGACACACAGACACACTCACACACAGGCACACACACTCTTACACTCATACACTCACACACAGACACACACACAGAGACACATGCTCACATTGTCACACACACACACAAACACACACACTCTCACACCTGTCTTCTCTAGGTCTTCATATACACTGTTTCCTAAGATAAATATTCTTACAGAACATGGTAGACTTGACTACATTAGAAGATAGGGCGCTACTCAGAGTCAGTTTCTCCAGTTCTTGACTTTTTTCCATACAGAGAAAAATGACCACAAGTATTGGCTTATTGTCTTCTTGTAATGAAAGTTTGACTGGAAAAGAAATGACCTTTTAGACATCTAGAAGTAGCAAACATGTTGTCTTCCTGGGAAATATACCTTATTGTAATGGAATATTGCTTACAGAACAGCATCAATGTCGTTTTTGAGCTGACACATTTCTTATCCTGCTCTGGAATGCTAGCTTGTGAATAGCACCGACCATAGTGTTACAGTGCCACTCACTAGAGTTATTCAGGATACTTTGCCAGTTTGACAAATTGATTCCTTTAAATTAAATTGAAAGGAATCTGGGCACTGTGTCATAAGCTGTTGAACGAAGGCAATCATGGTGATTCTTGAATCTGTGCTACTTCAATGCACATGTTAAGTGTAATGCTGTAAAATGAGATTAATTCTAACATTTGCATTTTGCCTTGCCTCCTATGCCAGAGAAGCAAATGTCACAATCTGCATCCCTTTCCTAAATTTTCAGTAAACCAGGACTCCTTTACAGGAAAAGGTACTGCGAAGTGTAACATTATAACACAATGTTCCTCAAACCTTTACATTCTACCAAGTTTACATAGAGCATTCTAGTAACACTTTAAAGGATGAGTTTATTGTCTATATCTTCTGTATCGAGTGGCACATGTCAGATGCCTGGAATCTTAACACCAGATGCCACAGCACTTGAAGAATTTCTTTTGGTAATGAACTTTCTTTACAGCAGCCTACAATATGGCCAGGGCAATTGGATTATTTCTGTTTCTCATAGACACCTTATGTTGTTTATTCTTGTCATTTTCTTTTCTTTTTCTTTTCTTTTTTCTTTTTTTTTTTTTTTTTTTTTGAGACGGAGTTTCGCTCTTGTTGCCCAGGCTGGCGTGCAATAGTGTGATCTCGGCTCATTGCAACCTCTGCCTCCTGGGTTCAAGCAATTCTCATGCCCAGCCTCCCGAGTAGCTGGGATTACAGGTGCCCGCCACCACACCCGGCTAATTTTGTATTTTTAGTAGAGATGGGGTTTCACCACATTGGCCAGGCTGGTCTCGAACTCCTGACCTCAGGTGATCCACCCACCTCGGCCTTCCAAAGTGCTGGGATTACAGGCGTGAACCACCACGCCCGGCCTTACTCTTGTCATTTTCTATAGACTACTTGCATTCCTTGAATATTACAGGAGAGGTTATTGTGAGAGATGCAAAGAAAATACGATGACCAGTTTTCATGTTCTTCTTTTGGCCATGCGTTCACTCATGAATACCACTCTCATGTAGCTGATCGCTGTCCTCGGTTTAGAGATGACAGAGGGCAAAAAGACAAGTGAGACCTGATGTTCTAAGAAGTAGTTCCTGCAATTTTTAAAAAAAATTCAGACATTTTTTGGGGAAAAAACTCTGCATTAGCTAGCTTTCTGTTAACGAATCCTCCTTTCTTTTCTTTGCTGAGCCAAGTGTCTTTTCTGTGTGTATTAAGCTAAGATGGCCCCCTGCACAGTAGACTCACTGTAAGTACTTGCAGTGTGAATCAATGAACAGGCCTGGAGAGCGTGCGGGAAAAAGCAGCCAGACTCATGGTCAAATCTTCTAGATTAAGAGCACTTGTATCCAGGCCATGACAGAAGCCTTAAAGAAGACTTAGCAGCTGTCTAGCCAAGCCCGCTGAAGTATTCACACAGCTGAGCACAGTCTTCTCTGGGTCTCTCAGGTAACAGACCAGCGGATAAAAGACAGTTTGCTCCGGTTCTCTGTCGGGCTTGTTGCTGTCACCTTGCAGAGCAGATGCTTCTCCCGGGTGCTTAATCCATATCCGTGTCAAAACACAAAATTGCCCCCATGCTCCCTTACAAATGACCAGTTAAATAACATGGAAGTATTTGGAATAGAGTTGTTTTAGGCTGATATTTTTGGTGGTTCTAGGCTAAAGACCAAAACGTAATCGTGACTACTTCTACTCTCAATGGACTGTAAGGGATGTGATCGAGAGAACAGGCTGGCCCTGTTTCTCCATTCGGGTCACTGCGCCCTGGCCTGCAGGCTAAAGAAAATACTCAATGTCCCGTCATTCCCCCCACATTCTCCCTATCTCCCTAGCGACAGCAATGCCATTGTTTCTAAGTGGCATCATTGCCTGAAACAGACCCTTAAAAAAGAATAAAGATCATTGTCTCCAGAGTTATACCTAATTTCCCCTTGGGAAGGCTGTTTGCATCCAAATGCATAGACATTTTAAGTATAAAATCATAAGAATGAAATCAGTCAATGGAATGAGGTGAAGAGCTGAGTATCAACATATAACTAAAATCCTCATTAAACATATTTCCTTATTGTATCTTATTTCGGTACCCTGAGGTGATGCACACACCTTTACACACTTACACATATGTCCACACACGTACCAACCTTTACACACACACCTTCACAGGAATATATACACACATGTCCACACACATGCACACACCCTTTCATGCACAAATACACACATGTCCACACAACACATGCACACACTCTTACACACACATACACACGTGTGCACACCCTTATACACATACCCTCTTTCAGTTGGCTGAGGACACCCACCGAATGCTATGGATCCTGGGACTAACCGATGCTCTGGGAAGACATCCCATTCATTCAGTCATTCATTCGAAAGTATTGACTGAACATCTGTTGTGTGTCAGATACTGCAGGTGCTGGGCGATACATCAGAGAAACAATGCTCTTACTCCTGTCGGATTTCTAGTTTGTGGTAGAGACCTTCATGTCTTGACCTCACTTATAAATAGGGCCTAATAAAAGGCCCGTCGTAGAATGGGTGATCAATAATCAGTATCCTCTTTTCATCCTCTCTTTACCTAGATTTTAATTTTCTAAAGGGTACCTATGTATTTTAGTTGGTTTGAATGAATACCCAAAGCTTTTTTTAACAGTTTGTTGAGATCTCTCAGTGAATTAATAAATATATTTAAAGGGTCTACTCACTGCTTTTACTAACTGGGAAGTACCAGGATAATTGATGCACTTAAAACAGCCTGATTTTTAAAAATATAATATGCATTTGTTATTTCTGTGCCATGATCATTAGTTACATTGAACTCCCATTAGATTCTTCTTCATTGTGGAACTATTAATAGGCACATGAATTTATTAAGTTTTTCTTCAAACACTTAAATTCATTAGGAGGGAGTAGAAAGTGCATTTTCAGGGCCCACTCATAGTATTTTGGATGGTCTCAGGATCCTCTCTGTAAATGACTCATTCATTAAATTGCAAATAGAGATTGGGCGGGAACAAGAGTATTTTCTATGGTCATATTTATAGCAAAGCTGGAAAAATATCTAAACCATGGGAAACACAATAGAATCTTTCAATAAAAATCTATTTAAAGAACACACATTCAACAGGTGAACAAATACTGGTTTGCCTGCCCAGTACTTTCCTTTCATTTTTACAGCCTTTCTCCTTCGCAAACTCTCTCATTACCTGGTTGTTAGTGTGCTTTGAAAGAAAATACTGGGACACCAGTCACATAACATGTTTTGCCAGTTAACCACTTCTGTTCCAAACTAGGTATCTAGGGTTTTGTATGTGAGTGGATATATGTGTATCTGTGTGCACACAGGTGGGTGTGTGTTCATGTGTGAGGACGTGTGTGGAAGGGTGTGTGTGTATGTGTACGAGTGTGGGGATATGTGTGCATAAGTGTGTGAGGGTATGTGTATAAGGGTGTGTGCGTGTGTATATGTGTGTGTAAGAGTGTGTGCATGTGTTGTGTGGACATGTATTTGTGCATGAAAGGGTGTGTGCATGTGTGTGGACATGTGTGTATATATGCCTGTGAAGGTGTGTGTAAAGGTTTGTACGTGTGTGGACATATGTGTATGTGTGCAAGGGTGTGTGCACATGTGTGTGGACATGTGTGTATATGGGCATGCGAGGGTGTTTGTGTAATTGTGTGTGCATGTGTGTGAGTTGACACGTGCATATCTGCATGTGAGGATGTGTAAGGGGTGTGTGGACACGTGTGTATGTGCGTGTGAGGGTGTGTATAAGGGTGTGTGCATGTGTGTGTGGACATGTGTGTATATGTGCATGTGAGCATGTGTGTGTAAGGGTGTGGACATGGGTATGTACATGTGAGGGTACGTGTGTAAGGGTGTGTGTATAGTGTGAGGACATGTGTGTATATGTGTGTGTGAGGGTAACAGTGTGTGCATGTGTTGTGTGGACATGTGTGTATTTGTGCATGGGAGGGTGTGTGAATGCATGTGGATGTGTGTGTGTGTGTGTGAAAAAGAGAGAGGAGAGAAAGAATATAGCTACTCAGTTTCTTGGAAAATATATTAATCTCTTTTCTCTTTATTCTGATGTGAATTCCGTGCTTCAGCACCCATAAACCTCTCCAAATTCATTTCAACTGGCTACTCTCTACTTTAGAGAAAGTCTCTTCACCATTCTACACCTTTTTCCTTCTACAAAAGAGAAGGCGGGTCCCCTGCGGCCACCCTCGGAGAGCAGCAGCCACGGCCCTGCACTACCCCATGGCCGTGGGCCTCAACAGAGGCCACAAGATGACCAAGAACGTGAGGAAACCGAGGCCCAGCCAAGGCTGTGGACGCCTCAGCAAACACCAAAATCGCGCAAGACATGCCCCGAGAGGTGTGTGGCTTTGTCCCATAGAGCGGTGTGCTGTGGAGTTACTCAAGCTCTCCCAGGACAAACAGGCCCTCAAATTCGTCAAGAAAAGGGCAGGGGCACACTTCCCACCAAGAGAAAGTGAGAGAGCCTGTGCAATGTCCTGGCCTCGCCCTGAGGGAAGCAGCTGCCAGGGACTGAGCGCCTTTCCCCTCTACATAAGAAAACCTTTGCAGAAAAAAAAAAAAAAAAAAAAAAAAAATGGGAAGAGTAGTTTGTTGGAAAACCTTCATGGCCCACCCAGCTGTAAGATGATGCTATTCTTTTTGTAAGTGTCTCAGGGGAGGTGTGCCCTCCGATTCTCTGCATCCCTTCCCTAAGAAGCTGACATGCTCATTAGCAACAGTGGCTTTGCTGATGCCTGAACCCACGAGGGCATGTCTTGAGGGCATGTGACTGATGACATAAAACTCCATCTAGAAACCTGAGATTCAATATGATGTGGAGTTCAGAATTTGTGTTTTTCTGAATGTGTTTCTCCGTTGACATGTTTTCTATTCGTAAGTTAAAGAAAACTAGTCAGTGGCGTTAGAAGCACTGGAAAAGAAAATACATTTGTAAATTATTTCATAAAAACTTGGGAACGGAAATTAGCCAGTGAAAACAGTTTAAAACTCCTAAAAGAATCTACCTGAGAAAATATGAAATGTCTTCAGAGAAATTAAGCAACTGTACCATTTAAAAACAGACGGTCTGAAAATTATAAAACCTTGAAATAATATACTAGCTGAGGTTTACTGTCAAATTCGTTTGTTAAATAATACAACAGCTTTTTCTGACAGATCAAGGGGGTGACAATAGATTATAATCACTACAATTAGTAATTGTGATTTAATTATGAACCACCTAAATATAGGTAATAATAGAGTGCTGATAAAAATGTGTTAAGTAGGTCTTTAACATGATAATCTCATGACTTCCTCAAACCTCACATATATATTTTTTTCTTAGACTTCTTTACTTTTTCTTTATTTTTAAGCCAGCACAGTAACTATCATTAATATCCACTGCTGCCTTTCAAAAGTACATAACTGGAATTTTTGCCTATTTCACTTAAGTACATAACTCAGAGCTTTGTTAAGACAGGAAACTCTTATGTATAATCAGTTCTCTTCACAATACCCACTCCCAGCCCCTACCTCACCCTCCTGCTAAGTGATTTGCTTTTATACCCAGCTGTAGCACCCAGAGCCCAAATTCCTGTTTCAGCTATGATAAAACCTATTAACCGTCAGGAACCTACTGAGCCACTTGCAAGTAGAAAAATCCGTTAACTCCAGTACACTCACAATTCCTGCTGGCTGTGCATCAACTCAGTCCTTGGACCTCCCTACTTGCTTCTCCCTACTTCCAGAGTTATACTCTGGTTTTAGCCATGACCATGTCTCTCCCGGGTAGCCGTAACACAGTCCTAGGTTATTTCTCCATTTCCACACTTGCACCTTTGCCTCTAGAGTCTTTTCTACCACAGCAATTGGAGTGATCCTGTTAAAACATAAATTAGGCACACACTTGTAGTCCTAGTTACTCGGGAGTCTGAGCCACAGAGAATAGTGAATGACTTAAGCCCAGAAGTTTGAGCCCAGACTGGGCAACATAGCAAAATCTCATCTCTCAAAAAATAAATAAAATAACATGTAAATTAGCCAAATGATTGATTAATATAGATTTCTCTTATAGATGTATTTAAAATAGTAAATGAAGAATAAGTGATAGAATGCAAAATACTGTTTTGAAAGGATCATCGGTAGGCTATTATTACTACAAAAATGAAACATGACCTGCATGACTGTTCCTTCTGATGGATGTGCACCGCCTGCACCTGTGAAGGAGTCTTGTCCCCCCAAAATAAATCCTGCATCTCAGCAAGCCACTAAATCTAATGACCAATTTATAGGAGACAGAGGGACGTCTTAAATGAAACCACAGGCATCCAATTAACAATTGCTGACTCTGAAGAACTCCAGAGGGCAAACAACCCAGTTCCCTTAACAACAATAAAAACAAATGCCAGAAAAAAGAGAGATGTTGGGGATCCTATGGATTAAAAGAGATTTAAGGGATATCAAACAGTCACAGAGTATAGATTTTATTTTGATCACTATTCAGACATACAAACTGAAAAAACAAAAGATTTACCAAGGAAATATGACCATTATGTAGAGTAGACATCTAATGGTATTAGGTAAGCATTGTTAATCTTCTACGTGTGAATCAGAGGTGTGATGGTGCATTAGTCCATTCTTGCAGTGCTATAAAGAACTACCTGAGACTGGGTAGTTTACCTAGAAAAAGAGGTTTAATTGACTCACAGTTCTTCAGACTATACAGGAAGCATGGCTAGGGAGGCCTCAGGAAACTTACAATCATGGCGGAAGGGGAAGGAGGAGTAGGCATATCTTACGTGGCTGGAGAAGGAGGAAGACAGGGCAGTGGGAGGCGCTACACATTTTTAAACAACTGGATCTCATGAGGACTCACTCATTATCGCAAGAACAACAAGGGGGAAATCCACCCCCATGGTCCCATCACCTCTCACCAGCCTCCTTTTCCAACACTGGGGATTACAATTTGACGTGAACTTTGGCCAGGGACACACATCCAAACCATATCAGATAGTAAAGAATGAACAATTTTATTACTAGAAATAAAAGCCCTGATGTTAGTATTTGTGGATTTTCATGGTGTATACACTCCCTTCATGGTTAATTTCAAGCCACGTTCATGAAGTCATGGATCCCTGAGTGGGAAGAGTGGCATATGCTGTTACTCTTTGGCTGAGCAGGTATGAGCTGCTTTAACCCCTACCGGACATGATAATAGTATTACGGTGGTGTTAAACAAAAAAGAAAGAAGGAAAAGAAAAGAATGCCTATCTTTAGAGATCCCTACTGAAATACTTATGGTTGAAATGACATGATGTCGGAAAATTTCTTCAAAATGATTTGGAGTGAGGGTGGGGTAGAGGGTGTAAATGTAACAGTATTGCCCATGAATCAGTAATTTTGAGACTGAGTCATAGGTACACTAGAGTATATTATCATTTTTCCTACTTTGCACATGTTTAAAATTTTGTATGATAAGAAAAATTTTTCAAAGTAAGTACTTTATGTTACTGAAAATTCCCAAGGTGCTCCCTATCTGAGTGGAAGCCAAAGTTTCAAGATGCCTGCAACTGATTCTCCCCCTTCACTTTGCTCCACTCACCTTCCTGCTGTTCCTGCAATGTGCTAGGCCTGCTCTCACCTCAGGGCCTCTACACTGGCTGCTGTCTCTGCCCAGAATGCTTTCCCCCAGATAAACCATGAATATCACTTCCTTACTTCCTTCAAGTCTTTGCTCAGATGTCAACTTCCTAATAAGGGCCCCATTTAATGTCCCAGTCTGCCCACAGCTCTGGCCCAGAACTCCTGATCCACAGTGCTTATGATTTTCTAACACATTTGACATCTGTGACGGTCATAGTATTTTTCTTCTTTACTTGATACTTCTGATATATCATCTGCACTAACTACTACATTTAAAGTATAGTTTTGGAAGACTGTGCTGTTGGAAATGCCTTTTAGAATTCATAAAGGTAGTGCACATTGCTTTAGATTCTATTCAAAAGGTCAACATAAGCTTGTTTCTACACTTAAGTGCAGTGGTAGAAAACTTTTAAGAGATTAAACTATCATAAGTGTCTTAAAATTGGTAAGTTTCAAGAGGAAAAGAATTAGAGCTTGGCCAGTTTACTTCAAAAATAACTTTGCCATTATTTTACTAAATTCACAATTTTTAATGAGGATGCTGGTTCTTTTGAATTGTAGCATACTTTCAGAATGTCTCTCACTCCATTTCCCCATTGTCCTTCAGCAAACACTTACACAACTTAACATGCTGCTCTCCCTACCAGTTCATCTTGACCCCCATAACCCTTAACCATCATCCCTAAATATTCAGGGTAACATGCTGTGAAAACTTTAAGCAATAATAAATTTCCTTACTTTGTGGACTTTCAAGCAAACACTGATGATTCTATGTGAACCCCTCAATGTCATGGCCTAAGCAGAGAATTTGAGAATTCGTTTGATGCCTTTTCATATATGTAGTTAAGTTGCATGGGTGTAAATGCTGTATTAAATTATCCAGTCATTGCATTACTTCTTTACATTTCCACACAGCTTTCTTTGCTCTAGCAATTATTTGCTATGAGCTATTTCAGTGACCCAGGAATAGTAGCTCTGCAGGATAGAATGTGAAAATCATGGCTGGTTCATTGATTAAATCACAGCTAACTCATCATTGAAGGGCTTGTTTTCATTCTGTTGCACAAGAGTCAGTGGGACTTGGGCTTTAGCATATATATGGCTAAAAGGAAAGGCTTGGCAAATAAGAATATGAAAAGGTGCTCAACATATATGTCACTAGGGAATTACAAATTAAAGTAACAATGAAATACCATTAACACCTATTAGAATGGCCAAATTCCAAAACATTGACAACACTGAATGCTGGCAAGAGTGTAGAGCAACAGTAACTCTCATTCATTGTTAGTGGAAATGCAAAATGGTACAGCCACTTTGGAAGAAAATTTGGCAGTTTCTTACAAAGTAAACATTTTCTTACCGTACAGTCAAGATGTTACAAACCTTGGTATAACACAAATGAGTTGGAAACATGTCTGCAGAAATACCTGTGCACAAATGTTTATAGCAGCTTTGTTAATAATTGCTAAAACTTGGAAGCAACCAAAATGTCTTTTAGTGGGTGAATAGATAAACTATGGTACCTCCAGACAATGGAATATTATTCAGTGCTAAAATGAAACGAGCTATCAAGCTATGCAAAGACATGGAGGAACCTTAAATGCATGCTAAGTGAAAGAAGCCTATCTGAAAAGGCTACATACTATATGATTCCAACTACTTGACATTCTGGAAAAGGCAAAACTGTGGAGATATTAAAAAGATTAGTGGTTGCCAAGGGTTAAGGAGGGTGGGAGGGATAAATAGATGGAACACAGGACTTTTGATACCCTAATGGTGGATATATCTCATTATAAGTTTGTCCAAACCCATAGAATATACAACACCAAGAGTGAACCCTAATGTAAACTATGAACTTCGGGTGATTATGATGTAGCAATATAGGTTTGTTGATTGTAATAAATGTACCACTTAGATGCAGGGTGTTGATAGTGGGGTAGGTTGGGGAGGGGACAAGGATTATATGGAAACTGTACTTTCCACTTAATTTTGCTGTGAACCTAAAACTGCCCAAAAAATTCTTTTTTTTTTTTTTTTTTTTAAACATGTTCTTGCTCTATCATCCAGGTTGGAGTGCAGTGGTGTGATCATGGCTCACTGCAACCTTGAACTCCTGGGTTCAGGCAATCTTCCCACCCCAGCCTCCCCAGTGGCTGGTACTACAAGTGTGTACCACCACTCCTGGCTAATTTTTACTTTTTTTTTTTTTTTTTTTTTTTTTGTAGAAACGAGGTACCTAGACTGGTCTCAAACTCCTGGACTCAAGCAGTCTTCCCACCATGACCTCCCAAAGAGATAGGATTACAGGCATGAGCAACTGTGCCCAGCCTTTTTTTTTTTCTTTTAAGGCCTAATAAAACTGGGAAGAGAGTACCTAAATGATGCTTTAATGTGACAACTTAAGGACTAAAATGAAAGACTCCTCCATCATGCTCATATGTAATCATACCAGGTTGTTATCTATTGATTTGCAAATAGAAGCATAAATAGATTTCAAAAATGAAAACTAACGCTATATTTTGAAATTTACAGTGGATTAGATTTCATAGTCTTTTCTGTTTCTTGCAAAAGATGCTGGATATGTAGTGATACTCATTTCAAATCATTTCCGAAATATTCTAGTTGCCATAGCAGCCAAAGCTGATGATGAAATTTCTATACAAAGCTCTCAGAAATGAGATTTGCTAAGAAAGTCTTTTGAATTGTTCAAGATAGTTGGCTTTTTCATATCTCACCTTCAAAACATTTTTTTACTTTTAAGTTCTCTACATTTATTCTAGCACTAAAATTGTAGTATTTTTAGAGCTAAGAAATTGTATGAATCATCTAGGAGGCACACAAGATATGGTCAGCGTATGATAGCAGGAGGGAATCATGGAAACATGGATCTTCCTGGACATTGTGAGGACTGTTAGCAAGCCTAGAAGTATCAGAGTGAGAAAGGGAAACTTGACAGTTTTCAGAATTATATCAGCTCAGATTTGTTAGCCCTGTGTCTGCTTAAATATGTATTATTTCCTTGTGATTGATTCTATATTGAAGCTTGTACACAGTAGTGTTAACATTAAAGTGGGTGAGCAGAGTTCCTCATGTCTACAGAGATTACTGTGCCAGCGCTGGGCTTCCCTGGGGATGCAGTTTTGCAGCCTCTTGTTCTTTAGGTGCTAAATTATGTGATGGCACATGTGTTTCCAGACATACCAGGCGCAGCTCAGTTGACCTTGCTACATGTGTTTTTGTATTTTTTTTCTCTAGAAGCTTATCTTGAGATAGTCAACATATTGTGAAAAACAATAAAAACATTGGACACTGACCTTAGTCCTGGAGATGCTGGAAGAGCGTTGACTCTACTGATACTGCCACTGCCAATTAATGGCCAGCATGAATCTCCTGTGACTTGTGTTGCTCAAGTGTTTACTTAATGCTTGACATATATAGAATGAATAAGACTTATTTGGGGAGGATTCATTGTGAGACGCTTCTCTGGTATACTATGTAGGCTCCAGAATTTTCTCTAAAGTTATATCTTGGTTTGCATTTAGACTAAGCATCTCTATCATCATACCTGAGGGTACAGAAAATTTCTCGAGTTCAATGAAGCAACAGTAGAAGGTGCCATCAGGGAATGTAGCGTCAGAAGGCGTGATTTAGTTGAAAAGATAAAGCAGGGAAGGGCTCCCTGAAGTGGTCACATATAAACTGGGACCTGAAGAACTAGTAGATGTCAGTCATGAAAACCCCAATTTGGATTAAGGCACTTTATTTCAATCTTTCAGACATAATACAAGCTCCAGAAAAGTCTTCACACAGATTACTACTGTGGCTTGGAATACTGGTCTCCTCCTAGCTTCTAATTAATCCTTTCTGCAATTATTTAATATCTGTCTTCCCTGGTAACCCTCAATCAAGGGATTCATATTTTAAAAAACCATCCTGGGTTTTTGTAGTTGGGCATTATTGGTGATTCTTCTTTTGTATCTCACTGGTTGCTGTCCAACTAACTTTTTCTTTGAGGGGAGCAGTGTAAGGTTCTTGTAGCAGATGTAATGGGAAATGAATGCGACTTGGTTTGAAGATCTTCCTGGGCCTACTGAGTTCCCTTTTATAAATGATTTTGGTGGTTTTCTCACTGACTTTTAAAAAAAGTGTTAATATATTGATTTGCCATTTTTAGTGAAGCACACCTGTGTTCTGGTATTTAGTTTAGATCTAGTGGTGATTAAACTTTGCAACATACTAGAGGATGCACAGATCATTAGATGCCTTCAGACCGAAGCCAGTGTGGGGACACGTTGCCATTTTGAGGCAGGTTGTTTGATTTTACTTTCTTTGATACATTTCTTTAGAAAAGGATTGAATACTTAGCTCTCAGAATTAGGGTTTTTAAAAATACTGTAACTCCTCTAATCAGCCAGTTATTGAAGACTGGATTAATGGGAGACTTGAGGATTTGTAAAGTCAAGCGCTATCTGTGGTTCAGCACTGAAATTGTTTTCATGTAGATCTCATGGCAACCCCAAGCTTCCTTATGTCATTCTACTGAGCACTGGCCAATTACACTGCTGGATTTTCACCTGATGCTGCTCCCCTGGTGACATGGCCTCTCTTATTTGCTTAATAAATTTCTAAATTTCTGAAATGAAATTTGTAGGATCACAGAGTTTATTATGGATTTGCCCCTCCCCACCCCCTACAGTCATGCTGAAGAATCAAAGCTGCATCCAAGCTTCATATAAAGAAAGACAATTAATTGTATTATTAATTATATCTCATTACAGCAATTCACATCTTCCCCCCACATAGGTGGGGCACTCGTCGTACCTTCTTCATATTCAGTCTGCTCACCTTCACCTGGTTCTGTAATGGTGCTGCTATCCTTCTGAGGATTTATTCTCATAATGTGTATTTTCTTTCCATCCATTCTTCCATAAATTCATTCCACAAGCATTCATTGAGCTCATTCTATGGGCCAGACATTGACTTAAGTTCTGGGGATACAGCAGTCTGTTACATGCACAAAAATCACTTTCTTTATGGAGTTCACATTGGAAAGGCATGAGGCAATGGATGAGACAAATAAATAAAATATACTTAGGGGCCAAGAGGGACATGAACAAGTCCTAGCAGGTTTGTCTTTACAGGAATATTTTAGGTGTGAAAAGTTTCCTCTTTAATATTAAGGAAGAGTCAGCTTGATAAAGGAGCTGCTAAAATTGTGACTTAAAAAAAACCCCAGCTAATTAAAACAAATTCAATTGGACTTGATAAACTATTTTTAATTCAGGAAGCTAGGAATGAATTTGTCTCTCCTGCCTGCTACCTTACCGCATGACAGATTTCATCATTCCAGTAATTATAGAAAATATCTCAAATCAGACAGTGCTTGCAGGCACCTGCAGCCAGACTGAGTCCCACACAGCAGTGTCTGAAAGAACAACTTCATTTCCATGCAGGCCACAGACTGGAATGTAGTTAGTGTGCCAGGCAGAGTTAAAGTACAACAGTTGCTCTGTTGGTTGCTGTGGTGACGGCCTCAAACTGTTAGCACTCAAGAGATGAACGTCTCCCGTCCATCTGGACAAAGGAGAAATGACTTGATGCTTAGGGTATTGGACTCCAGATGTGTTTTAAAATGGTAGTTCCCACAGGAAAATGTCTATTCCAATGCCATTGGACAGGTTGATTTTATTTCTTATTTTTTACTTAAAATTCTTTTATGTCACTTGAGCACCTAATCGCTATTTCCAGTAGCCACCTGTCAGT
Source organism: Rhinopithecus bieti (assembly GCF_001698545.2). Classification (NCBI taxonomy): domain Eukaryota; kingdom Metazoa; phylum Chordata; class Mammalia; order Primates; family Cercopithecidae; genus Rhinopithecus; species Rhinopithecus bieti. The sequence goes on from NW_016813202.1 coordinate 2,347,630, forward strand.
GTGCAGCCTCTTTGAACTTTGCACAACATTTCACATTGAGGGTGACTCTCCTGTTGGTGTTTGGTTCCTACTCTGCAGTGTTGAAATATGCACTCCTCTTTCTGTTTGCTGCTTCTGGCTGTGTCAGCAGCTACTTCTCTTCTGTAGTGTGGTCCTCCGGTATCTCCTCCTATCTTCTCTTTCTGTCTTATGTGCATCCCTTCTTCCTTCTCTTCCTCCTCCTCCCTCTCCTGCTCTTCCTCTCCTGATTTCCTCTTTTATTACCTGACCAAATCTCCTGTCTGTGCAGATAATTCCCAAATCCATACTGCCAGGCCAGGCTTCTCCTTTAAGTTGCAAATTCTCAGAATCTTCTCAAGATACTCCATGGATGCTTTAAACTCAACATGTTCAAAATAAGCTGCACATATTCTTCCCCCAACTTTTGTGATTAACACTGATCTCTGATTCATCGCCCAGAATCAAGCCTTTAAGGCCTTCTTCAGTCCTGTCCTCTCCCAGGCGGTTTATACCCAACCATTGGTTGAGTCTTGTACTCAGCACTCACATCTACCATGTCCTCTCTTTTGTCACTGAGACCACTTGGTCAGGCTGACACTGCTTGACACTTGGACTATCACAATAGCCGCTCACCTCTAATCCATTTAATTTTAGATGCTGTTTGCCAGAATAATCTCTAGAAAGAAAGCTCCAACAACAGCCATTTCTAATTCAAAGAAAATCTCTGCCCCTAAATATGGCATTCAAGGCCCTTTCTTTGCTCTCACACATCCCAGTTCTCCCATGCCTTTAAGACACAGCCCGCGTTTTCTTACCGACTTGTCTCTTGGGACATTTCCCCTTTGCTTTGAAGGCTCTTACCCTCAGCCTCCATTATTAATAGCTGTATATTTGTAAACATCTATTTTTAATAAAACATAAAAATTAAATTATGAAAGTAACATCACAGAAAGGTTGGAAGAAAACAGAAAAATAGTAAGAAGGAACTAAAATTCTTACATAATCTCATCACTCAGGGGAACTGTCATTTCACCTCCATTTATTTTTGCTGATTTATAGTCACACATTGCTGAAAACCAGAATATGTTCTGAGAAGCGCACCTATAGGCGATTTCTCTTCTCTCCCCACTGTTTGTTTCTTTAGTTGACTAACACCATAGCGTGTACTTACACAAACCTAAATGGTGTAGCCTCCTGCACACCTGAACTATATGGTGTAACCTGCTCCTAGCCTACAAACCTGTAAGCATATTGCTCTCTTGATTATGGTAGGCAATTGGAACACCATGGTAAGTATTTGTGTATCCAAACATAGAAAACGTACAGTAAAAAGATGGTATAGAAGAGGAAGAAAAGTGATAAACACCCATACAGGGCACTTGCCATGAGTGGAGCTTGCAGGCCTGGGAGTTGCTCTGGGTGAGTCAGTGAGTGAGTAGTGAGTGAATGTGAAGGCCTAGGACATTACTGTACCCTACGGTAGACTTTATAAACCCTTGCACTTAGGCCATACTACATTTATTTTTTAAATTTCCTTCTCTTCAATAATAAATTAACCTTAGCTTACTGTAGCTTTTGGCTTTTACATTTTTAAAATTATTTTATTTTATTTTTTAGTTTAAGTTCTGGGATACATGTGCAGAACGTGCAGGTTTGTTACATAGGTATACGTGTGCCATGGTGGTTTGCTGCACCCATCAACCCACTGTCTAGGTTTTAAGCCCCACATGCATTAGGTATTTGTCTTAATGCTCTCCCTCCCCTTGCCTCCAACCCCCAACAGGCCCCAGTGTGTGATGTTCCCCTCTCTGTGCCCATGTGTTTTCATTGTTCAACTCCTACTTATGAGTGAGAACATGTGGTGTTTGGTTTTCTGTTCCTGTGTTAGTTTGCTGAGAATGATGGTTTCCAGCTTCATCCATGTCCCAGCAAAGGACGTGAACTCATCCTTTTTTATGGCTGCATAGTATTCCGTGGTGTGTATGTGCCACGTTTTCTTTATTCAGTCTATCATTGATGGGCATTTGGGTTAGTTCCAAGTGTTTGCTATGGTAAATAGTGCTGCAATAAACATACATGTGCATGTATCTTTATAGTAGAACAATTTGTAATTCTCTAGGTATATATCCAGCAATGGGATTGCTGGGTCAAATGATATTTCTGGTTCTAGATCCTTGAGGAATCACCACACTGTCTTCCACAATGGTTGAACTAATTTACACTCCCACCAATAGTGTAAACGCATTCCTATTTCTCACAGCTTTGCCAGCATCTGTTGTTTCCAGACTTTTTCATGATCGCCATTCTAACTGGTGTGAGATGGTATCTTATTGTGGTTTTGATGTGCATTTCTCTAATTACCAGTGATGATGAGCATTTTTAAATTTTTTAACTTTTTTGACTCTTCTTTACAAAATATTTTCTTTTTTATGTTCTTATTCTATAAGCCTTTTGTGCTTTAATTTTTTTTACTTAAAAAACTTGTTTTATTAAAAACTAAGACACAAATGCAGTCTTAGCCTCAGCCTACACAGGGTCCAGATCATCCATATCACTGTTTCCACCTCTACATCTTGTCCCACTGGAAGGTCTTCAGAGGCAGTAATATGCATGGAGCTGTCATCTCCTACGACAACAATGCCTTCTTCTGGAGTACCCCCTGAAGGACCTTCCTGAAGCTGTCTTATAATTAACTTACTATATACTTCTACTTACATAAGTGAAAATACACTCTAAATAATGATAAAAAGTATAGTATAGTAAATACATAAACCAGTAACATAGTCATTATCGTTATTAAGTATTATGTACTGTATGTAATTGTATGTGCTACACTTTTATGCAACTAGCAGCTTAGTGTGTTTGTTTACCACAACGAGTAATGTGTTGTGCTACAACATTATGACAGCTACAGTGACGCTAGGCAACAGGAAATTTTCAGCTCCATTATAATCTCATGAAACCATTGTCATATCTGCAGTCCATCGTTGACTGAAATGTTAGGCTTTTCATGACTTTATACGCACCATGTGTGCAAAGTTTTGTAAAGTTGATATATACAGGTTTTGCACCCAGCTCTTTTCACTTCATACTACAGTCTATGAATTTTCTGATGTATTTAATGGTATTTGAGAACATGAGTGAACATCTGCAGAATATATGAATGCATTGTAATTTATTTGAACTCTTCTGGTTTGTGTTGTAAATAATTTTGAAGAGCTATACTTTTCCTCTAGAATAATTGTTTCTGTGCTATCTTTTTAAGACTCATGATTTCCTTCTTCCCTCCGTTTCTCCCTTCTCTTTATTTCCTCTTTATTTTGGGGGGGAAGAGGAATGTTCATGACAGATTAGGCTGCTTGGCCATAGTAGAGTAAATGGCCGTGCATGGATCTACCCACTGTTAACCTGAGTGCTCACAGTGTTTTCCCAGGAGGTGGTGCTGTGAACAGCCTAAGCTCTGTGTTCTGTACTTTTCTTTTGGATTCATGGGATCCTCTTTTATCCCAACTATTTGTCTGTCTGGTTGACTAAATGACTAAGTACGTGAAAACCACAACTCCCAATCTCCACTGCTACCAGGGTTCTTCTCCAAAGCCCACTACACTACACAAGCTGCCCTATTGCTTGTTGAGATTGTGTCCCTTTCCCGGGAGTAGTTTATTTCCTAAATGATCCCCTTTGAGTCCTCTCTTTTTATTTTTGGGAATTAGCCTCTGTAGAAGGAATAGTATGGATTAAAGAGGCCGTGACACAGTTTCTGGCTTGTTCAGTGATTGTACTACAGGTGGAAAGCTCCTAGTGCTTTGGTTAAAATGTTGGGAATTCTGGCCACGTGTGGTGGCTCACACCTGTAATCCCAGCACTTTGGGAGGCCGAGGTGGGCAGATCACCTGAGGTCAGGAGTTTGAGACCAGCCTGCCCAATATGGCAAAACCCTGTCTCTACAAAAAAAAACAAAAAGCCGGGCGTCGTGGCAGGCGCCCGTAGTCCCAGCTACTTGGGAGGCTGAGACAGGAGAATCGCTTGAACCCAGGATGCGGAGGTTGCAGTGAGCTGAAATCGTGTCACCGCACTCCAGCCTGGGCGACAAGAGCAAAATTCCATCTCAAAAAAAAAAAAAGGTTTGGAATTCTTTGAGCCAGAAAGGGAAAGATAAGGCTTGCCCCTACCTTCCCTTCAGTAGGCAGCATTGCCCCATTTTATATTAGTAGTGTATTTGTACAATATACTGTTTTCCACCCTAGTTGTCATCCTCACTGTAGCTCTAAAAGTTGGTGACCAGTGAAAATTCCTCTCAGGATTTTTAAACCAGAGTATCATCTGCCTTAACTTCTATCTTTTCCTGTGTTTACATATGTATTTTAACTGGGAGTCTTACTTAGGAAAGAAAAACCACACATTGACAAGTCCCTACCAATTCTGTGAGACCCGTTTAAAATGGTCTCTTCATGAGGTTGATCCTGATGTCCTCAGGGAACTTGGCACATGGTCTTCCTCCCTTGTGTTCTTATATCACCTGGATTTGTTCTGCTCTCAAAATGTACACCCTGCCTGGCTTAGTCTGTGCTTATTTTATCCTCTTTACCAGTCTAAGTTCCTTAAGGACAGGAAAGTGTCTTGTTTCTCTTATCATTTTCCCAGTAGCAATTCTTTAAATCAGGAAAAGAGGTGGGGCACATGGAAACAAAATGAGAGTGTTCACTCTGCAGTAGGCTTTGTGCCTGACATTTTACTGGTGCCATTTTATGCTGCCGTTGTATCATGGTTAATTGCATTCATACATACAAATCTTGTAAGTTGTAATGCCATATTAAAAAGTAGAGCTCGTATTTACAGGTGTTTGTAAATGACAAGTTTGAAATCTGTCTCGCCATTTCACAGTTGAGAAAATTGAGATTTGGAGAGTTTATGTAATTTGTCCAAACTTACATGGCTACAGAGTAACAAAACTGATATCCAAACCCATGCAAAGACAATTTTAAAGTCTTTTAGCTATACTTCCACCTGATCTCCCTGCTTCGTTAATTTATGCTAGAGTGTTCAGTTAATGTGCAATTGAGAAGATTGTTTATTATTCTAGGTGAGTTCATTCTCTTATTTAATCAAGAAGCAACCTAACTTGAAATGAGAGCAGGACACAATTTCCTTTCTACTTAGCATAAATAAAAATGAAACAAATGACTTTTATTTCGTACTCTGAGACAGTGGGTGATGGGAGAGATATGTGGATCACATATAACCATGCTAAGTTTCTAAGTCATTGCTGTATTTTGGTAAGCTTTTGTCAGAAAAGTTATTCATATATTTTAAAAATTCAATCTGTTAGCTAGTAGACTATGTCTGAAGGAAATATGCACATGTTCTTTGGACTGTCACTTAATTTCCAAATCATCTGAATCACACATTTTGGCATCAGCTGCTGCTGGTTTTCCTCCCGATCATCTTGCCTATAGCAGTTCTGTGAGACACTATTATATATGTACTCCCTAAATTACAAACTTCTCATTTACAAATGCCTGTACATATAAACTCTACTTTCCAACGTGACATTTGAATTTAAAGGGAGATTTGCATGCACATATACCACTAACCAGAATATAAAAATACTGAGATAGAACGTGTAGTATTGCTTTAGCCTTTGCATCAATTCTGATGATCTCTGTCTTAGAGTGATAAGAAAGTTTACAACAGAAGATTCACTCTAAGCTAGAATGAGTGATGGAACCAAGACTTTCCTATTCCCACATGGGTGCACCAGGTGATGCTAGGGGCCATGTGGTTCTGCTTGTCCTCACCTCCATCTTTCCTCTTCTCACTGAGGTAGCAGCAGGCAGTCATGCTCTCCCTCCATCTTCCCTCATACCACTTCCTACCTCTCTTCAAGCACCAGTTGTTTGAGAGTCTGTGAGGAGACCTCTCATGTGCCCAAGAGATTGAGGCGAGGACGGTTTCTTCAACCTAGGGTCAGTGCTCAGGAACTCATGTGCTTTCTAAATACACCTTGTAGTTGCTTGTAAATATTTGTTCGGTGAGTGAATCAGGTGTAACTTTTCGTTCAGCATTTATTTAACAACTGTGTTATAGAATTGGAAGTTCCATAAATTCTCATACAAAATTGAATGAGAAAACTTCCTCAAGGTATGTAGAACCTGATTTTTGGTTGGGGGCACACAAGTAGATACATCAGCTGTTACTATAAAATGTGGTGAGCACTATCAGAGAAGCATGGACATGCTATTCAAGGAACACAAAGGGAGATCCACTAAATCAAGCTTGTGGATCAAGGCGAGTTTCCCAGATGATTGGATAATTGGACTAAATATGAAGAATGAGTGGCCACTTGCTAGATAAAGAAGGTCTGCAGGGCAGAAAGAGGGGAAAATGTGCTTAGGGACCTACAAATAGTTTGAATTGACTGAAGAAGAGAGAGTGTTAGATGCTGAGGTGTGACGGAGAGGCAGGAGCTGGACCACAGAAGGTTTGTGTGCTAAGCATCTCATTGAAGGGCTAACTTGCATTGTCCCAGGTATGGGGGCTGCTCCGAGAAGAGCATTCCTTACTGGAGGCAAAGGTTAGTATCATGACTTGCTTTGCATTTTAAGCCTTGTATAACCAAAACAGCAATAGCAGTAACAAATGGCCTGGGCATTTGCAGAGACTGAATGGGTTTAGATAATCACTGAGCAGGCGAGTTGTTTTGGTTTGGGCTAGATGTCAGAAAATGTGGTCACTGGGAGGGATCCTTGTGATAATTGTGTTCCATGAAGGCTTAGTTCCTGCTGGAGCAGGTAGGGAACATTTCTGTGGCCAGAATCTGTCATCGAATGTGGAACACAAGAGCTTGAGTTTGAGGAGGAGTCCGATTCTGCAAGTCCTCAATTTCTTGACCCGAGGCTTTGGGCAGGGCACAATGAAGACCATTTTCAACTTTCCAGACATGAATTTATTTCTTTACAGGATTGCAATTGTTAGGCACCCTCAGTTTGAAAATGGAAGTAGACCTTGTGGCCTCCCTTACTTTTGCTTCCAGACAGATAGCCTTGGGCTCTGCAGCAAAGCAGCTTTTCCCATCTGAGGTGTCTGGGGATCAGAGAGAAGATTCCCTTTACTCACCATGTTGTATAGTAACAGCGCCCCATACGTCAGCACATTTATCAGATTTGGGTGGAAGTTGAAGGACTTGCTGAACAATTCAGACTACTCATGTCCTCCAGAAAGCCTTCTCTGAGGAACAATAACAGGCACACTTGGTCTCCACACCCACTCAGAGATGAAGGAGCCTGAACTAGATATGTGAGAAAGAACAGAAGCTTTGGAGTAGCTTCACAAACTACTCCAAACTACTTTCGACTCCACAAACCTGGAGTCGAATCCTGAACCTTCTCATCACACAAGCCATGTGATCTCAGGCAACTTGCTTTACCTCACTTAGCCCACGTTTCACATGCGTAAAATAGAGACACTACCAACCTCATGGCTGATGAAACATCAAGTTCTTGGCCATGTGAAACATATGATCTGCCAATGTTCATTTCTTCTGCATCGCCAAAACTTCACAATTTTTGCGTTGTGGAAATTCTCACTATTTGTCATAAGGTTCTACATCAAATAAAATGTTAATCGATTTGCTACAAAGTGTCTCCAATTTTCTAGGACACCTTGAAAGAAAAAGCATCTTTTGTCTGATCCCCATGTAGTCCAGATGGGAAAACTATTTTGCTGAAGAGCCCAACATTATCTTTCAACGAGCAAAAGTAAAGGAAGTTATAATGTATACCTCCATTTTCAATAATTTTTCCAGTGTCGTATTTTTTTTCATTAGAAAATATGGCGACCACATTTGCCCGAGCCTGACAGTTATTTGCTTTAGAAAAGGGCAAGATCTTGATTCCTCATAATATACATGATATTTACTTAGAAGTCGTCTGTTGTGTGTGTGTGTGTGTGTGTGTGTGAATGTGTGTGTGTGAAGTAGGTATCGGATAACCAGAGCGGTCTTCCTTTGCCTAAGACCGTTACACAAGGCAGGACAGCTTATGGGTTACAAAAAAATAAAACCAGGAAAAGCAGAGCCAGGGCGTGTTAGTCTGTTCTCACAATGCTAATGAAGACATACCTGAGGCTGGGTAATTTATAAAGGAAAGAGGCTTGACTCACAGTTCCACATGCCTGGGGAGGCCTCACAATCGTGGCAGAAGGCAAAGGAGGAGTAAAGTCACTTCTTAAATGACAGCAGGCAAGAGAGAGCTTGTGCAGGGGAGCTCTGCTTTATAAAACCATCGTATCTCATGAGACTCATTCACTATAACAGCAACAGCACAGGAAAGACCCGCCCCCATGAATTAGTTACCTCCCACTGGGTCCCTCCTACAACACATGGGAATTATGGGAGCTACAATTCAAGATGAGATTTGGGTGAAGACACAGCCAAACCATATCAAAGGGATTTAAATGTCATAAACTCTACTGATGACCTCATTGTCACTTGTCAATTACGCCCTCAGAAATGGTTTCTACTTTTACTGAAATTCATTATGTTAAAGGGCAGAGACTCTACCTTGGGAACCGAGATCCCTGACACATCATGACTTTTCTCAGCATTGATCCGTTTAGAATAATTTTGTGATGTCTATATTTGTCAGTGTCCATGGGCTTTTTAAATACTGCAGCCTGTTGTACTTTGTGCTTTAAGGACCGATTATTTCATTATGACATACAGAAATCTATATTGTGCAGGTTTTCACAAAAGTAAGTTCAGACAGAGTCTTTGCAGGGATTTGACCCTGAAATCTAGATGTCCCTTATTGATGGTAGTATGTGGTGTAGGCCACCAGATAGAATAAGAGGGCTGCAAGTGGCATGTTTATGGGACTGTAAAGTCACTTTAATGGTATTCCTCTTCCTTGAGCAATGTGGCATAACCAGAGACTTCTGGAAAATTACTATAGTTGGGCTGGCAGCAGCAAGCCACAGGGTGCTGGCACTTGTTCAGAAAGCCCAAAAAACCTGAGAGAAAAACCCTAGTTTGGGACAGATGGAAAGGAGAAGGAGGAGTTCAAGGTTGAATCAGACTGATTCCTGGTGAGGTAGGTTGGATCTAATCTTTTTGTTATGGAACAGGCAGATAGTTTGTGCAGTCAGGCTTGTTGATGGGATGACACCACTGTTGACTTCCTTCTCTTCCGCCATCCCCACTTTTTTTTTTAAGGTGGGAATTCTTAGCAGTGTTTCTGAATTAGGTTTAGATGGAAGGAATGGAAGTGGCATGTATATGTAAGAACAAGAAAGAATCTCTCATGCCTTTATCAGAGCTGACGAAGGGAGTCAGTGTGTAGGATGTCATATGTAGTAGTATTCTAGTCTCAGGTTTATCACAAAGAAGCAGTGTAACATTGTTCAAGTCACTTAGTTCTCTTATCACCAGCAAAGTGGTCCCTAAAGGCTCTTTCTGTCTCAATGCTTCTGTGACTTCTGGTGTAGCAGAACATTACAGAATCGGTGAAGTTTTATTGAAAGGGATGAGGTGACTTGGGCTAAAGGCTGAGAGAATGGAAGTGACTTAAAGAAGATCCCTTGAAAGAATGATTCCCTTGTAGATAATGCAGCAAGAAGTTGGCAGAAGTGAAAAAGTGTTGAATTCAAAAGGATCTGATCTATACACATAGGGACTGGGACTACATTCACGGCTCTCATTCTGAGGTTATTATGAGCACTCATGATGGACTTTCACAAATATGGGATGTGATTGATCACGATTGGTCATTTTTATGCTTATAACCCTGCACCTTTAAAACTAGGTATATACTTGTGGGTAAGAAGTGGGGGAAAGGTGGGGCATGTAACCTGAGGACTATGTTCCACAGAGGGCACTCTTAACTACTGTACAAAAATCAGGAGTCCAGTCCTGCTGGGAGAGACCAACCAAGACAAATGAGGAGCTTCGTTGTGAATATTTCTTATTTGAAAACAGTTATAATATACTCTTCAAAAGCACTGACTCTGGATCCTGACTTCTTGGGTTTGAAACCTGACTTTGCTACTATTAGCATGTCACCATAGAGAAGCTACTTAACTTATCTGTAACTCAGTTTCCTCAAATGTAAAATCGAGACCTTAATAATTCTACTTTAAAAGGTTATTGTGAGAATTAAATGAGTAAGTGTAAAATATCTAAGACAGACTCTTGTTTCCAAGAAGATGGAGTAGGCATAGCTTTCTCTATTAGATCCTCTAATTATAATTAAAAACTCTATGTATTGCATAAAACAAATGTAGGAAGGCCATGAAAGGAGAAGAGAAGAAGGCAGATTAGCTAGGGACTCAGGACATGAGGAATAACATGCTAGTGAGTTCCCTGTGTTTTTTTCCACTCGTATCCCAGATTTGGAGTAGAAGAAACCAACAACCCAGCAATGCCAATGGGCACAGACAAGACAAGTCCCCAACAAAAGCCTGGTCTCTCTAGTCAAAGCCCTGGAAAAAAGGCAGCATAGAAAGACAGAAACTTTTAGATAATAACCACTTTACTCCAGCCAAACACCACAGAAAAAACTGTAGCATCACTCCCACCCATATCAGCAAAGGCTGAGTGGGGAGGCTAGACTTCTACCTTCATAATCTATAATGGGGTTCCCCAGCACTCTCACTAGGGTGATGTCAGACAGGCCAAGTAGGAAGCTGGGACTTTTGTTCCTGTCACTGGTATTGAGACTCCCTTCACTTTCCACCACAATGTCAGTAGAGACCATGTGGATAGCTGGACTTGAACCTCCACCTGACAGTAGCAAGGTACCCCATTCTCTCCCTGCTGGGGTGTTGCCAGAGAAAAGTCAGGACTTTCACCATTGTTCCTGGGGTGTTACTTAGTGGAGAGTCAGGACTTTATTGCCCAGGTTAAGGAGGATATCACCACTGTGGTATCATTGGACACCAGGTAGGGAACCAGAACAACCACCCCTGCCAAACACTTCCCCCACCCCTAGGTGACATTGGAGGCCATGTTGCAAAACTAGGCTTCTACCTCCAACTAGTAGTCATGGGGTGGTTCCTCTTCTCTTCCCTGCCAAAGAAGTATTAGAAAAGCCAACTAATACATAAGATTTAAATAAGTTTCAAAGTTTCATAACATATGACCAAAAAAAGTCTGGGTTTCAACTGAAAATCACTTATATGAGGACAAGAAAAATCTCAAAAAGAATGAGAAAAGACCATCAATAGATGCCAACACCAAGATAACAAAGATGCTAAAATTATCTGACAAAGATTTTAAAGCAATCGCGAAAAAAATGATTCAATATGCAATGCAAACACACTTGAAACAAATGAGAAAATAGAAAGCCTCAGTAAAGAAATTCAAAGTCTTATCAAAGAAATATAAGATACAAAAAAGAACCAAATATAAGTCTAAGAACTAAAAAATACAATAACAAAAGAAAAAACTCAGTGGATTGGCTCATCAGTGGAATGAAGAAGGCACAGGAAAGAATCAGTGAACTGGAAGGTAGAACAATAGAAGTTATCCAATCTGAAAAATAGGAAATTAAATTTCCTAAATTTATTAAATAAATTAAATAAGTAGACTAAAATTAAATAAGCAGACTCAGGGATCTGTGGGACTACAATTAAAGATCTAACATTTATGTCATTAGAGTCCTGTAAGGAGGAAAAGAAAGAGGTTGGATAGAAAAACACTCCAAGAAATAATGACTGAAAAATTCACGAATTTGGCAAAAGACTTAAACCTACAGATTCAGGAAGCTGAGTGAACTTCACACAAAGAAACCTAAAGAAATTGAGGTCAAACACACCATAATTAAACTTACAAATATTAAAGAAAAAATTTTAAAACTTTCATTAAAAGTGACATCTTACCTACTGGGGAAAATGTTAGATTTTTCATCAGAAACATTGGAAACCAGAAGGAAATGACACATTTTTTAAGTGTTAAAAGAAAAGAATTGGGCCGGGCGCGGTGGCTCAAGCCTGTAATCCCAGCACTTTGGGAGGTCGAGACGGGCGGATCACGAGGTCAGGAGATCGAGACCATGCTGGCTAACACGGTGAAACCCCATCTCTACTAAAATACAAAAAAAAAAAAAAAAAAAAAAAAAACTAGCAGGGCGAGGTGGTGGGCGCCTGTAGTCCCAGCTACTCGGGAGGCTGAGGCAGGAGAATGGCGTAAACCCGGGAGGCGGAGCTTGCAGTGAGCTGAGATCCGGCCACTGCACTCCAGCCCGGGCGGCAGAGCGAGACTCCGTCTCAAAAAAAAAAAAAAAGAAAAGAAAAAAAGAAAAGAATTGACAACTCAGGACACTATATCCTGCAAAAATATTATTCAGGAATGAAGAAGGAATCAAGACATTCTCAAATGGAGGAAAACTAATAGAATATACTGCCAGCAGACCTGCTGTGAGAGAATGGCTGAATGAAATTCTGCAAACAGAAAGGAAGGGATAGAAGACAGAACCTTGGAACATGAAAAATGAGCAAATATTATGGTAAGTGAAAGTGTGGTTAAATACAATAACCTTTCCTTCTCCTCTTGAGTTTTTTACTTATGTTTGATGGTTGAAGCAAAAACTACAGCACTGTCTGATGTGGTTCTAAATTTATATAAAGGACATATTTAAGACAGCTTTTTATAAAAAGGACAGGATAAAAGGACATAAAGGGAGGTAAGATTTCTGTACTTCACTCAAACTGATAAAATGATGACACTAGTAGATTGTCATAAATTGTGTATATATAATGTAAAATCTAAAGCAACAGTATTACTTCTATAAGGTACTGACTTCAAATATAATGATAAGCAGATAGAAGGTGAAAGATGGAAAATGAAATTTTATATACATATTAGTTAAAGGAAACAAAAGAGTTGTTTAGAAAGCTAAAGAGGAAAAAGCTCATAATCATATCAATCTATACAAAAAAAGCATGTGACAAAATTTAACACCCATTTATGATAAAAGCTCTCAAGAAACTAGGAATAGAAGTGAACTTCTTCAACTTAATAAAGAACATTTACAGAAACCCTACAGCTAGCATGATGATTAATGGTGAAAGACTGAATGCTTTCCCCCTAATTTTGGGAACAAGGCAACTATGTCTATCCTTACCACTCTTATTCAAGAGAGTGCTAGAGGTTTTAGCCAGTGCAATAAGGTAAGAAAAAGAAAGGACATTTAGATCAGAAAGGAAGAGATCCTTATCTGCAGATGACGTGACTGTCTATGTAGAAAATTCCAAGAAATATACATAAAAACTCTTAGAACTAAAGAATGAGTCCAGCAAGGTCACAGAACACAAGATACACATCCAAAAATCAATTTTGTTTCTATATTATAGTAATGAATGTGAAGACACCAAAATTAAAGATACATACCACTTACAACTGTCTTTTTTAGCAACATGGATGCAGCTGGAGGCCATTATCCTAAGCAAATTAATACAGGAACAGAAAATGAAATACTGCATATTCTCCCTTATAAGTGGGAGCTAAACATTGTGTATGCATGGACATAAAGATGGGGATGATAGACACTGGGCACTGGGGACTCCTAGGGAAGGAAGATGGGAGAGAGACAATGGTTGAAAACCTACTTATAGGGTACTGTGCTCACTACTCGTGTGACAGGATCAATTGTATACCAAACCTCAGCACACATAATTTATTGATGTAACAAACCTGCACATGTACTCCTTGAGGGAAAACAAAAGAAAATATGAGTATAGCTATTGACTCTCACAAACCTTAACTACTAATAGACCAGAAATTTTACTGATAACATGAGTAGTTGAATGTTTAACTAAATATATGGATATTTAACTCAATATATAAATCTATGGAGAGACATGCCATGTTCGTGGATTGGTTGAGAACATAGTAATGATGTCAATTCTCGCCAAGCTGACACGAAAGTTGAATGCAATTCATAACATAAATAGTTGATTAAAGCATATTTTGTATATATAATACATATTATATTCTTATAATAAAGTAAGCTAGAGAAAAGAAAATGTTACTAAGAAAATCTTAAGAAAAAGTACATTTACAGTGCCATGCTGTATATATCAATGCCTTAAGTTTATGTTGTCTGCTTACAAGACGAATTGCCTGTTTGAAATGGTGGGCAACTGCAGCTGCAGGCCTCAATCTATGGTACATATCAAGCAACTCACGTGACTTTTCTCTGCTTCTTGGGAGCACTTCTGGCATCACTAGTGATATTTCATATGGGTCCCATGGTGTTATTCAGGGTTTACAGTTTGCACTAAACATGATGAAAAATACACAAGAACCAGAAAATATCAATTTTTGCTGTGATAGGCAATTTGCTGGAGAGATGAACTGCCTTGTGGGGATAAATAGCGTTTTAAATGGATACAACACTTGAGCTCACCACAATAGCAACAGAAGGTGGCTGCAAAATTATCACAGCGGTACAGTGTGGAGTACAGTTAATTTTATGCAATTATAATTTAATACTGCATCTTTAAGTTTGTTTACATTTCTTTTGACTGAAAATGGTGCCACGTACCATCTGTAAGTGTTTGTGTGGGCAAATTTTGATAAATTTTAACTTTTTATAATAGACTTGTGTATATTTTGTGGTAGTAAGTGATAAAATAGACTAGTATCTACATATATTTTATGCATTTATGACATACCTAACTTTTTCTTAATTTTTTTTCATATTTTTAGACTACGTGGTTCATCTGTGAGCTTTCAAATTGTCACAAATCTCTAACAAACTTTGTAGTATATTTATTGAAAAAATCCACATATGAATGGACCTGAATAGTTAAAACACCTGTGTTTCAAGAGTCACCTGTAGTTTGGCAGTTTCTTAGAAAAGTAAACTTGCAACTATCATTTTGTCCTCACAGCATTTGTCTCCTAGGCATTTATCCCAGAGAACTGAAAACATATATCTACAAAAAATATTGCACACATGCCAGGTGCAGTGGCTCATGCCTGTAATCCCTCCCAGCACTTTGGGAAGCTGAGGCAGGAAGATTCCTTGAGCCCAGGAGTGCGAGACCAACCTGGGCAACATAGTGAAATCCTGTCTCTATCAAAAAAAAAGAAAAGAAAAGAAAGAAAAATAGCCAAGCATGGTGATGTATACCTGTAGTCCCAGCTACTCAAGGCTGAGACAGGAGGATTGCTGTAGCATGGGAGGTCCAGGCTGCAGTGAGCTGTGATCGCACCACCGCACTCCAGTCTAGGTGACAGAGCAAGACCCTGTCTCAAGAAACAAAGACCAAAAACTTGTACACAAATGTGTGGCAGCTTTAATGGCAGCAGTTGTGTGTTCATTTGCTAGAACTACTTAAAGTACAGCAGACTGGGTGGCTTAATTAGCAGAAAATGTACTGCCCCATAGTTTTGCAGACTAGCAACCTGAGACTGAGGTATCAGCGGGCCCTGAAGAAGAATGTGTTCCATACCCCTCTTCTGGCTTCTGGAAAGATTCCAGCAGTCACTGGCATTCCTTGGCTTGTGGGTGCATCACCATGATCTTTGCCTTTATTTTCAGATGACATTTTCCCTGTGTGCCCACCTGTGTCCAAATTTCCCCTTTTTATATGTAAGCCAGTCATATTGGATTAGAGGCCCACCTGACTACAGTATGACTTCATCTCAACTAATGATACAAGCAACAACTCTATTTCCAAGTAAGATCATGTTCTGAGGTGATCTCTCAGAGAAACTGGGAATCAGAACTTCACCATGTAAATTCTTGGTGCACAGCTTAACCCACAACAAACCCCAAACTGGAAGGAATTCAGATATTCTTCCATGGGGGATTGGTTAACCACACTGTGGTAACTCCATCCCATAGAATACCACTCAGCCATAAAAAGGGATAAACTGTTGATACACACAGCAACCTGGGTGAATCTCTAGAAAATTGGGCTGAGTGAAAAAACTAATCTCAGAAGTTTACATATCATAGAATTCTATCTTTATGTAAAATTCCTGAAATTACAAAATTGTAGAAACGGAGAACAGATTAGTGGTTTTTAGGACCGTTGTAAGGGATGAAGTAGATGAAGGTGGCTATGGTGATACAAAGGGCAATAAATGGGATCTTTGTGGTAATGGAAAAGTTCTGTCTTTACTATGCCAATTTCAGCATCCTGGTGGTGATACTTTACTATACTTTTGCAAGATGTTACCATTGGAAGAGGTTGGCTAGAGTACAAAGGCTCCCTCTGTATTATATCTTATAGCTGCATGCCAATCTATAGTTATGTCACAATAAAGCTTTAATACAAAAAATACACAGGACACAGGTACATGATACATAGCTAAGTGTTCAGCAGATGTTATTATTATCTTTGTTAGAAGACCATTTTTTTGTCATACAATTTCAACACTGAGCATGTTTACACAAAATTCATTTGTTCTTTGCCTTCCCTCAAAGAACAAAGAAACATTAGGAAAATCAAGGGGAACCAACACCCATTCTTCACTGTAACTGGACTCTGCCCCTCTTTTTGAGCCCTAAATGATGCTCTGTGAGCTCTCTTGGATACTGAAAGAAATAAAATCTTTTTTCCTAATTCTTTTCCGCGTTCTCCAGTGTATTGCTGTGTAATGATATTGTTACATTATAAAGTTATATGTTATATTGTATAGATTATATACGTTATATTATGAAGAAGTTGTGAGATCTTGCTGCCTTTCACATGGCCTATCGTCTTCAGTGGCGAAGGAACCGCTTAAAGTGGGCACTTGACTATGGGGAAGGTGTGTACATGGTTGGAAGTCCCCAAATGAATAGCTGTGGGTATGAGTTCCTTTTCTGGTGGAGTAAAGGGATCCCGCTTCCATTCTTATCTTAAGAAAATAAGGAGATTAGAAACAGGAAACATAAGATTTCTTTTCAGTGGAACTAGAAGGCGTGTGCCACCCTAAATGCCGACGTCTGAACAAGAGTGGACAAGTGCAGTGAAAGAAGTCAAAAGGAGGCGCGCAGAGACTCCGAGTCAGGATGCTCCATGCGGCACTTCGTAGACAAAGCCAACAGAAGGTAGATCTTCAGTGCTGGTGGCGCAGCAGGAGGGGCAAAACAGCCACCTGTTGTTGGGAGCGGCGGGGAGGCGTGTGGGCTGGTGGAAAAGGGATACTCAGTGGGTTTGGGTGAATGAGAAATGACACAGCCGCAGCCATAGTTGTGAGCTCTGTGGTGAAAGAGGATCTGCCCTTGAGCCTCCTGTAGCTGCCTTCACCCAATTCTACACCACAAAGAACCTCACTAACAACCTGTAAATGGCTGCGCCTGAAACAACTCACTTCACGCAAAGACAAGTGATAAATTGAGTGGTGGGGTAGGGTGAGGAGAACAAAGAACAGGTTCTGCAGGGAAGTAATGTGGAAAAGATTAGAAAAACCAAAAATAAATGGCAGATAGAAAACGTGCACCTAAAAAAATCTTCCCAATGCAAAAGATCTGTGTTTAAAATAATGGCTTATGTTCGTTTTTTAAAGAAAGCGACAAGTTCCAAGAAAACAAAAACTTAAGCCATGCGTATAAGAGGTCGTGAAAAATGTGAAGCAATGGAAGAAGATGAAACATGAGCTGATCAAGCTCAGCCAATAAGTGGAAGAAAAAAATACAAACATCAAATATAAAGTCCTGTTTGGAAAAAACCCAAGGGAAATTAAAGATTATTGAAAATATGGCAGGAAGTATCATTGTGACAGCATTGAGAACAGCAAGCAAAAGAAAGACAACATGAGCAAAGAGTTAAAATGATTTTTTTAATGGTAAATATGGGAGACAAAGTGAATCAACAAACAAATATTTGCTATTCCTGAAGAAGAGAATCAAATCACAAAATGAGAGAAAAAACTGAAGATGCAACTCAGTAAAACTTTTCAGAACCAAAAGATTCATTAAAGGTTTCAGATAAATGACTAAGTATCTTTCAGAATTATTGGTAGGTTTTGCCTCAGCTACTAGACCTCTACTAAACAAATGCATCTTTTTACTGGTTTGATTTCTTTGGTTGCTTATATCTCTTTGAGTAATGTACATACAAGTGATGGTTAGAGGACGAGTGAAAAGTCACCTCTGAAATATCCCCTGGATGGCAGTGCTTACACGCTGGCTCTTCAAAGTGTATGCTTGATTTTTTTTTTTTTTTTTTTTTTTTTTTTTTGAGATGGAGTCTCACTCTGTCGCCAGGTCCTGGAGTGCAGTGGCCCTATCTTTGGCTCACTGCAAGCTCCTGCAGTCCTGGGTTCACGCCATTCTTCTGCCTCAGAACCTTCCGAGTAAGCTGGGACTAAGGTGCCCGCACCCGTGTGGTTGATATTTTTTATTTTTTATTTTCAGTAGAAGCAGGGTTTCATGGTTAGCCCAAAGGATGGTCCTCCGATCTCCTGACCTCTGATCCGCCTGCCTCGGCCTCCCAAAGTGCTGGGATTACATGTGTGAGCCACCACGCCCAGCCTCCATGCTTCTTTTGAGTGTACAAACTAAATGTTTTACGTAAAGATCAAAATACAGATTATTGGCAGTAAATTGACTTGACTTCAAAAATTGAAAAAAAATCATTAGGCATAACAAGATGAAAAAGATGAGCCCAGTCCTTGGTTTTCACAGAATTATGTAGAGGCAAAAATAGAAGAAATTGGTGCAGATGCATCAATTAGAGAGTACACAGGCTATTTTAAAATGTAGCAACTCTAACAGGAATGATATGGAATGTATTTTAAGTAAAGATATATTTTAAGTAAAAAACAGTAGGATGCTATTTTGTATGCGTATCTTAGGATGTATTTTAAAAGCTGATCTTGGAGATTGTCTCTGGGCAGAGGTACGAAGGATACCTGATCATCAATCCATTTTTTCTCTCTCCCTTTCTCTTTTTTTTTTTTAACTGTCACCTTGTGTAGCTACATGAAATTAAAAAGAGCAAAAGAAATAAAATAGACTTGTGTATTCAAGATAAATCTTCACTGGAGCCTGGAAATTCACATTAATTTTTGGGTCTCCTGGATTTATTCACGCTTTTTCCTTTTTTTTTTTTTTTTTTTTTTTTGAGACGAGTCTCGCTCTGTCGCCCAGGCGGAGTGTAGTGGCCGGATTCAGCTCACTGCAAGCTCGCCTCCCGGTTTATGCCATTCTATGCCTCAGCCTCCCCAAGTAGCCTTGGGACTACAGTGCCCGCCACTCGCTGGCTAGTTTTTTTGTATTTTTGTAGTAGAGACGGGGTTTTTTCACTGTGTTAGCCAGGACGGCTCGATCTCCTGACCTCATGATCACCCGTCTCGCCAAAGTGCTGGGATACAGGCTTGAGCCACCGCCCGGCCCCTGTCTTTTCATTGTAAGATGTAAATACTTGGGGGGGTATGCCGGGTAGGTACATTTTAAGTCTCCTTGGAGAAAAGAGAACATTACATTCCTTTTCATTTCTAAGATGTAAATACTTGTATGCCGGGTAGTATATTTTAAGTCCCTTGGGAGAGAAAGAACATTACATTCTTTTGTTTTTCTTCAAAATACTTTTATCAGAGAAGAGGCTCAATACACCCTGATTGTCTGGACACTGACTAAGCTAAAATGAAGCAACAAAAGAGGATGCTTGCAATGATTCATACCGTTGCTCGAGTATGCAAATCTTAGCAGATTGCCATCGTTGCTCCTTAAACCCATTTAGCAAAATGAGACACGGAATTGAGAATTGGAAATAAAACTATCACTTCTAAGCCATTTCCTACTCTTCTTTAAGAACTATATTTTTTCTTTTTGGCTGGAAAGATATATCTCTGCCTGTGAATGGTTGTCTAGAATCATATTAACCTCTCAGGCTTTATCAAGAGCTAAATATACTAATGCCAAGAGTTGCTCCAAGTTAATTGTGTTTAGGCTGAACCCTTGATAGACTATTTTGATCGTTGATCTGTATTAGGACCTTGGACGAATGAGGTCCCAAGGTTCTTCTGAACTCTGATCCATTCTGAGCTGATCTCCTAAAGTCTGACTCATACTTCAATTATTTCCGGGTTCTTTAGGACAAAGCTCACTGTAACCTCTATGTTGCCACCACCAACACAAGAGTTACGAACAGAAAAAAGCTTTAATAGGAGGCAGGTGATAAATATAATTGGCTGCCCTAGTATCTCTGCTACAATCACACACTCTCTCATCTATTAGCATGGCACTTTACAGCTGTGATTTAACCCACACAAGCCTGTATAAGGCACCTGCTTCGATTCATTAGACGCTCCCAATAAATGACTGAGTCTTCATCAGAATTATTGGTAGGTTTAATGCCTCAGCTGCTAGACCTTTACTAAACAAATACATCTTTCTTTTACTGGTTTGATTTCTTTGGTTGCTGTATCTCTTTGAGTAATGTTCATACAAGTGATGGTTAGAGATAAGTGGATAGTTGCAGTTAAAATATCTCTTGGAATGGCAGTGCTTGCACCCTGCCTTGTTAAAAGAGCTTGCTTGATTCTCTCCCAGCTGTTGTTCAAAGTAGGGATCTGTGGAATCATTAGAAAAAGAAGTTCCTTGAGATGCTTATATGAATAAATATCCTGCCTGCTTTTAACTCCTGTTTTCCCATCTGGGGCCATTACTAAAGATCTACCAGTTGATCTTAATTGCTATGAAAGAGAGAAAGACAGCCTCAGGGGTCACCAAAGTTTCCTACCATAGAGGATTTTAAAGAATCAAATCATAGGAGCCTACCATAGGATGCAAAAAGGAAGCCAGGGCGACCAAGTCTAAGAACATCTAAACAAGTATCCTGTTAGGGGTGTGCTATAGTGTATATTTTTATGGATGAAAATGACTCATTGCACAAACTGTTCCTACTAAATATTACCTTTCCTCAGAGTGAAAAAATAGACAACTTTCTTAGCTCATAATCTAAATTAGTAGGTACTCAACCATGTTTTATCAGCCTCAGGTCAAAGCATTATTGCTGGACTGTGGCTATTAACATGTGGCTGTGGCCACATCTGAAGTGTTTTCTTAATAATCCACTTTTCCCCCAACCAGAGCTGAATGGGGGCCAGCTATATTCGGTCTTTATGGGGAGGGATGTCTCAAAAATTGCTCTGCTGAACCAGTCTTGGCTTGCTTGTGGTATTTGATGCCATATGTGCACTCATAGTACACTGACTGCTCTGACCCTGTTCCTCATTTCTGTCAGTAAAACCAAGTAGCTATTCAGATAATATAGAAGCATGTTTGCTCTGGCAAAGTTAATTTGAATAATCATTCCATCCTGGATAAGGAAATATCTCCTCAGTACTGTGGTCGTGATGTTATCTGAAAGTACATATTTAAAAGGGAGATGTTACAGATAATTAAGTCTAATTTCTCAGCCTAATATGAACCAGGGAAAACCCAGACTTGCAGTTTTCCATAGTCAATCATGAGACTGGGAGGAAATACTGAGTGTAACCACAGGGCATTTCCATGGGCCATAATGAGGTTTTACGAGTAATATAATTGTATTCATTTTAAACCTGGAAAAGTCATGATTAATGAACCAGTTCTACTCTTCCATTAAAAAAACTTTTTAACTTAATTTGTGTGTTTTCCACTTAAATACATTAGAGTTTACTTTTCCCACTTCAGCTAATGTTGTAATTATATCTGCATAGATTATATTATTTTTCTTCATCTGCACAATTCAGACAGACATCAGTGTTATAAGATCATAATAAATAATATTAGTTCCTTGTACATAGTTGTGTTAGAGTGGCAGCATTACTATAAATGACTTTAAAAATTCTTTTATTTGGCTGGGCGCGGTGGCTCACGCTTGTAATCCCAGCACTTTGGGAGGCCGAGGCGGGCGGATCACGAGGTCAGGAGATTGAGACCATCCTGCCTGACACGGTGAAACCCCATCTCTACTAAAAATACAAAAAATTAGCGGGCATGGTGGCGGGCGCCTGTAGTCCCACCTACTTGGGAGGCTGAGGCAGGAGAATGGCGTGAACCCGGGAGGCGGAGCTTGCAGTGAGCTGAGATCGCACCACTGCACTCCAGCCTGGGTGACAGAGCGGGACTCTGCCTCAAAAAAAAAAAGAAAAAAAAATTCTTTTATTTGTGTAATCTTTGCGTCTTCAAAAAATTCTGGGCATATTTAGGTTGAACTAATCTTTTACCAGTTAGGTGTCTGGTTAATACTACCAGTTAGGTGTCTAGTTAATATCACTGTTCACTTTTTACATATCCAACAAAAAACTTTTTGAGTGACTAACAAGTACCAGTACAGATGATGAAAATATAAAGATGACAAAGATGTGGTGGGAACTTTTCTATCTGGCTAGATGTAGGAAGTACAAGAGACTATCACTTCCACTCTAACCTTAATATCAAGCCAGACACTCTACAGCATTGTAACATCTCAAACCCATCAGAGCTGAGTATGCAAAGAGACAATTAACTAAATTCCAGAAAGTGGCAAGGCATTTCCATGAGAGAAGAAATCCACAGTTGCTTTTATTCCTGGTGGACTAATAGGAGAAGAGAAACCCGCCCAACTTTGGTGGCTGCATGTGAGCTGGCAGGAAGGATTAGAATCTCAAGGAGCTCCAGACACAAAGAGTCTGCATCTGTCTGCCCACTGTTTTCCAGGGACCTTCACCAAATGCACAGGGGTATAGTGTCAAATGATGGAATCAGAGCAGGTTTCCTGAACCAATTTACACTGAGATATGAGGGACTTGTTTTTAAGGACAAGGCGGAAGGCTGCTGAAGTCTAGAGGTAGAGCAGGAGAGAGGAAGGAAATCCCTTTGAGGCACTTTGGGCCTTCACCAAGTACTCTGCTGAAGTCCTGTGAGGGCTAGAATTGGGTGGGAATGCTGAGAATAATTCCACCAAAGTCATGCTGCTCTTCACAGAACACACCCTAGAGACCCTAAAGACTGGCAGTCAGACAGTAATGCTAAGAGAGAACACTACTTTGGAGGAACACAAAACTAGAAGTGGTACTGGACCAAAACCAACCAAACAAACAAAACAAACAAAAAAGCAACTCTCTGAGAACCCCATCTCCCTCAAAAAAAAAAAAAAAAAAAAACTGACAGATGGACTGACAAGTAGATAGAGATTTCCAGAGCTTAGAAATTTGGTGGCTGGGCTTTTAAGGAGAACAATATTTTCAGAGTCTTGACAATGTGCAGATACCCAATCTTGCTAAGGAGAAAGTCCTATCATGTCTTCAAACTTAATAGTTAGCAGTCAACTGAATCTAACTGAAACTAGACTAAGTTCAGACCCATCTCAACTGCAGATTAGCTAACTCAGCCTTGAGAGAAGAAGGAGTGTATCCTTTTTGGTGGTGGGGGGGTTCGTTCATTATTATTTACTTTAGTCTGTAATAACACTTTACCTACAATATCTGAACCACAATAAAAATTGATGAATTATGTGAAGAAACATAAGGTCAACAGAGAAAATAGTCAACAGAAGCAGACCAAGGGATGGACCAGATGGAATTACTGGACAGATTACACACACACAGACACACACACACATGTATATAAGAGATTCAGCAGAAAAATGGACAATAAAAGAGTAAAAAAGGAAAAGAAATCTTAGATAGAAATGATAAAGAATCAAATAGCTGTGCTAGAAATAAAAAGTGCAATATCACAAATAGAGAATTTTTTTTGATGGGCTTAATAGCAAACATGACATAGCAGAGGAAGGGATTAGTCAATTTGAACAAGTGAATAGAAATTATCCAATTTGTAAAATAGGAAAAGAGTGAAAAAATGAAACAGGCTAGTTGAGACCTGAGAGTAATATCAAATTATCTAATCACAGGTAACTGGAGTCTAACTCAACTCCAAGGCCAAGGGAGTTGAGAAAAAAAGAAATATTTGAAGAGATAGTGGCTAAGAACTTAAAGACCTCAACCACTGGGAAAACAGCTAGAGAGAGCCTGGATACAGATGGGGTTAGGAACTTCTTTTCAGATTGGCTGTTCAAGGAAAGCCTATATAAGATGCCGTAATTTGAGCAGAAATCAAAAGCCATGATAAAATACAGTTGAAGGCACTCTAGGCTTAAGAAATAAGTGTAAAAGCCCTAAATTGGTAGTAATCCTGGAGGACAGCAGGAAGCTGGGGAGGGGGAAGCTGTAGGAAATAATCTGGGGAGATCAGCAGGAGTGAGATCATATGTGACCTTGGGTAGGCCATTATAAAGAAATTCTAGTAGTCAGGGTTCTCCGGAGAAACAGAACCAGTAGTGTGTACACACACACACACACACACACACACACACACACGTTATAAAGAATTGGCTTGCGTGATTGTGGAGGTTAAGTCCCATAATCTGCCATCTGCAAGCTGGAGGCAGGGAAGTTGGTGGTGCCATTAGTCTGATTCCAAAGTCCAGAGAACCAGAAACGATGCTGATGTAAATCCCACTCCAAGGCCAATGTCCTAGCTCAAGCACTCCAACAGAGAGAGAATCCTTATTTCTTCCACCTTTCTGTTCTGTTCAGGCCCTCAACAGGTTGGATAAGCCACACCCACAGTGGGGAGGGCAGTCTGCTTTACTCAGTCCACCTTTCAAATGCTGATTTCTTCCGGAAAGCCCCTCACAGACACACCCAAAAATAATGTTTAACCGGATATCTGGGCACTCCTGTGAAACAGTCAAGTTGACACATAAAATGAACCATCACAGAAGTGTTGGACGAATCCTGCTATGGGAGGCCACTGGAAAGCTTTAATGCATTTAATGGGAATTGTTTGAACTATGGAGCATCCAGATGCATTTTCACATTTGATTTCCTTTTGTAAAAAAATTTTGAGGCATAAAAATTTCAATTCAGTACAGATTTTTTACTGGTCCTCCTGTGACACCAGTCTCCCCCATCAAGTATGTTAAGAAACTTGGAGGTCATTCTTGGGTGAGGATCACGTTAAGTAATACTTTAAAGGTGATAAGATCTGTTCAAGATTTTGAGCTTTTTAGCTCCACATTATAAAGGAGACATTTTAGCCACGTAAGTTCCTGCAAACAGAAAATACTCAGGTTCACGTTCCACACAGGTCAGAAATGATGAATGCTTCAGTCACTGCAGCGATACTTAAAATAGGAGCCATGCAGAAGTTAAAAGGGATGGGACCTGTAATCCCAGCACTTTGGGAGGCCGAGGCAGGTGGATCATGAGGTCAGGAAATCGAGACCATCCTGGCTAACACGGTGACACCCGGTCTCTACTAGAAACACAAGAAATTAGCTGGGCCTGGTGGTGGGCGCCTGTAGTCCCAGCTACTCGGGAGGCTGAGGCAGGAGAATGGCGTGAACCCGGGAGGCGGGCCTTGTAGTGAGCCCAGATCACGCCACTGCGCTTCAGCCTGGGCCACAGAGCAAGATTCCATCTCAAAAAAAAAAAAAAGGGATGGGATGTGCCTGCACAGGGGGTTTTATTTCTATGAACACTGCTTCATAGTCATTCTACATGTCAGGTCCTCTGTGTTCCTCATGACATAGGACAAAAACTTCCCCTGGAGACAGAAAACAAAACTTACTAGAGCTCCAATTGGTGCTTATTTTCTTTAAATGAAGACAGATAATTGATCTCTGAATTACAAGTACAATTTCCAAGGACATCAGGATGGAGAAAACCGCTTCAGTTTTTGTTTCCGCCATGGGAGTATGGCTTACATTTTGTCTTGTTAAAAAAAGAAGTTTAAGTAAGTAGATTTAAGATAAAAGTTTTATCCTTGTAGGATTTGCAATGCAAGGAACAAAATGACCTCAAGATCATTAAAAGAGAGAGGATTTCTACATCCCAAGGTAAATGGAAGGAATGTATTTCTGTTGTTTCTTGGGTCCAATTTTAAAATATAGTGTTAGTCAGACCAAGGGCATGAGCTTGCTTGTGTCCTAGACGGAGAGCCTCACTCTACCTGGACTAACTGAAGTTCAATAGAAATCGGCCCCATAGGAGAGGAAAAGCCACTCTAAGCTTAGGATTAGTGAGAGGATCAGGGATGCAGGACCAGCATTAATAAATGGAGCCAGTGGAGGTGGGCGGAGCTGGCACCAGGTCTTTCAGAGGGGTGAGGCTTAAGCAGAGTTCTAAAGGAAAAGAGGTGGATTCACTAAGATTGTGTGATACTCAAGGTCCCTGAGTTTATTTTTAAAAACATATATCTATTCCTGTGTGCTATCCAACTCATTTCACTTACCAATAGAGGCACTGCCAAAAGTAATGAGGTTCAGGAAGAATGAGCTACAGTTATTTCGGCCTCATAATGCCCTATGTTTGCCAACCGATTTTGAGTGCACAGTCCTAAATGGCTTCACTGATGTACAATGCTGAAGGACTTGCTCTCGTGTTGTTCAGACAGCAGTGTACAAATACACTTGAAAATTCATAGGTTAGGTTGTGGAAAACCAATGCATCGAATTGGGAATACCTTTGATGCATTTAGATAGAGGAAATGTGTTTACGGTTCAAAGAGTGGCAGATCGCCCACTCATCAGTGGAATCACCTTTCTCTTTCAATTTCTTCCCTTTTCAATGTGTCTTCTTCTTTTTCAATTTTCCTGACTTAATCTTTTTCTCATCCCTTTTCCTTGCTTTCTAAATCTTACCAGGAGCATATGGACGCACAAGCTGAATGCACACTTCTGGCAATTATTCTTGGAAAATGCTTTGGCAAACTGTGTGATGATTGTATTACTGCTCTTACCACCTGGAATATTCTATTATGATTAAAACATGCGATTGGGCAGGAGGCTTTGCTCGAGGGCCCTCTGGGATGAATGGAACGTGGGATTGAACCCAGTGCTCTTCCAGGTTTATTTTTACTTGCTGGCATGCTCCAGGTATTGCTGTAGGCATCCGCCAGGAGGCGTCTACCCACGTTTCCACAAAAGGGAGCCTTGGACTGGAGCTTATGCCACCTCCACAGCCCTCCTATCGTGTTCAGCCAAGGCTTCTAGGCTGGTTACAAAAGAGATTTTTTAAAAAGAGACCCACGAGTCTGTCAACTCTTCCTTACTTCTTAAACTGTTAAAACTAATCTCCCAGGAACATGAGATATTTGATCTGAGTTGGGAAAAGAAAAAATGATATAAGTGATCAATATCACTCTGTATAATTAATCAGAATCTCTAGAATAACTACTGAAGAAATTCATTATACACTTACCTAAACAAATAAATGAGGAATCACATTTGTAAAGTAACAGTACAGTTTTCTAGTTAAACATGGGGCATTGGGCCTGTGGTTTCTCTCTGCCCCCTTCCACAAGTCCATGTAAATGCCAGTGAAAGGCATAAAAAACAATGTCAATAGTGAAGAGGTGAGGAGTCAGGAGCGGGCTAGAGGTGTCCACACATTTTTGGAATACATAGGGGTTGGAGGAGCAGAAACTGATCCAGCAGAGGGACATAGCTGAACTCAGTGGCTGCAGGTGTCATTGAGCAGCAACTGTTAGAGTCCCATAATGGCACATGACTGGGGGCTCTAGGTACCACGGAGAGCAAGGATAACACCAGGCAAAATTGCAGGAAAATCTTCATTTGTGACATTTACACCTCCCACTTTCCCTCTGGTATCTCCTAGCTTCAGGCAACCACACCTACCTTTTGCTTCTAGAGGAGCTTAGAACTTTGTAACTGGAGGAACAATTGGAAGAACTCAGGCCTCAGGGAGCCCGAGCACCCTGTAGGGCAGCAGCCCACCCCAGGGAACATTGGCAGATGTCTAGAGACATTTTTCATTGGCACAACTTGGGGGTGCTCCTGGCATGTAGTGGGTAGAGGTCAGGGATCTGCTAAACATCCTACAGTGCACGGAACAGTCTCCCACAGGGCTAGAGCCCAGGATGCCAATAGTGCCACGGTTGAGAAACCCTGTTCTAGGGTGAGGAGACAGACAGGGCTGCATGCGGGAGAGGAAGCTGAAGGCTACGCACCGAATTATGGAAGCTTCAGCTCTCTTCCCAGCTCTGCTCCCAGAATGCTGAGCGGCAGGCGGGCTCGGGCAGTTCTTTTCCACCAGAAGGCAGAAAAGTCCTCTAGACAGTGACTTTGGGTGTGTCTCAATCAAAAAGTTCTCACTGCCCAGTCATCCAACATTAAGGCCCACCGGCTAGCAAGAGGTGTGCTCAACGGTCCGGTCAGCTTTTTAATGGCTTCGTTTTAAATACGAATGACAAGAGAGAATTGTAGAAACATTCTAGAATCAGACATTTTAGAACAACCTCTAAAAGGAAAGGCATATTCTAAAACAAACCAGCTGAAGTTAAATTTTCAGAAGTGTAAATAGAGGAAAATTTAAAAGTGTAGAAAAAAAAGAATGCTTCAAAAACCTTGTAGTTCATATCCTTGGAGAGATAACAGAACATTCAATAGATTCTATGCTAAAGAGAGAAATCAGAGGACAGGATAGTGCTATGTGAAATTAAAAATGTGTGTGCTACCATGTATACATATGTAACAAACCTGCACGTTGTGCACGTGTACCCTAGAACTTAAAGTATAATAATAATAAAAATAAATAAATAAAATGGAATGAAAATAAAAATGCTCTTTGAAGAAAAAAAAAATGTGTGTGCTAAAAAAATATACAGAAGAATTTAACAATAAAGTTGAAATTGCCTGGAGAGTAAAATAAGAGACAAAGAAATTGACAAGAAGAGAGAAAAGATAAGAAAATGGGGGACTCTGACATGTGACCACTGGAAGTTCTATACAAACAGAGATCAGATAATAAGGGGGAAAATTAGTGTAAACAATGCAAGAATAATTCCCCAAAGAATATGCACCTCCAGAGGGAAAGGCCTGCCAAGTAGCTAGCACCAACAATTGAAAGAGAGAGGAAAAAAAATTATTGTGAATTTTTAGAACATCAAAGAGAAAAAAGAAGCCCAAACAAAGGATTGGAAATAGGAATGGGCTCCAGCTTCTCTGCAGCATCCTGGTATCCTAGCAGGCCATGGAGTAAGAGCAATGGAGTAACCCAGTTACAGTCATCTAAACTAGGATTCAGACCCCTCCATACAAGGTGAGGAAGCAACAAAGACATTTCAGGCAGCCAGGAGCACCTAAATCTACCTTGTATGCGTCCTTTCTTGAAGAGGATACTCAGAAGGGGGAGAAACTGAGAGAGATGGAGCTCGGATCCTGAAGTAAGACACCCAATCTCAGGGCACATCTGAGGACAGGTACAGAGCAGCTGTGCATGTAGCCTGGCGAGTGCCCAGTCTCGCCTGGAGATAAAGGCAAAGGTTAGGAGGCAGAGGTCTCCAGGAAAGAAAAATGAATCTGAATGATTTCTGGATTTGTGGGACTAGTAAAGCACTGGTTTTAACTCAGGCAGACCCAGACTTTACTTGCTTAATCACGGTACACACAGAGGCCAAATATCTGAATTAGAGGATTGGTCTTGTAAGTACAATCCTAGATCCAGAATCTGAGGAGGTTTTAGGGAAAGGAAGAAAAAGAATTTGTCTTGGTTTTGTTGTCACATTTTGTATCCAAAAGGAATACTTACACTCTGTAAAATAAAACTGCATTCTTCACCAGATTCCTAAAGTTTCTATCCAATGCTTAGCAAATTTTAGGTGTGTCACAAATAAATGTTAGTTGAATGAATGAATATTTCAAATATGGATCTTAGTCCTACAAAGTGTGGAAGAATACGGGCGACCTCCCAGAAATCTTTATAAAATACATTGAGGAAAGCTAATACAAGTGAAATAGGCCTGGCCCCAAATGGAAAAGCTCAAGCAATGAATATGTTCAATAGTGACTAAGAACTGGATAGAGTTTTTAAATTAAAGGAAAAAGAATGGAGAGATTTAGCCAATTATGGAGCCAAGATAATCCTGATAAAAGCCACTTTCAAAAATTAAAGAATGGAATAAATGTGTGATCTTGGCGATGCCCAACTCCGTGATCTTAAGGGGGTTAATTGACAGATTTAATGAGGCACCCAATTATTTTGAAAATCACAAAAACCTGGCATGATGCCAGAGCTACACATAGACGCTGCAAAATAGTTTTAAAAATAGGTGAATAACAGTCTTGAAAATTTGGTGTTAATCCTTGGAACAATAACATGATTAAAATGAGATGAAAATGGCAAGTAGCCCTCGTTCTAATTTTTTCATGACTCACAATTCCGCTTGAGCGCTTCTAAAACTTCCTGAAGAAATCAGCTCTATTCGGCCTCTGGAAACAAGTCTATCTTGAATATTAAAAAGCAGGGAGACCAGGCGCGGTGGCTCACGCCTGTAATCCCAGCATTTTGTGAGGCCGAGGTAGGTGGATTACCTGAGGTCAGGAGTTCGAGACCAGCCTGACCAACATGGAGAAACCCCATCTCCACTAAAAATATAAAATTAGCCAGGCATGGTGGTGCATGCCTGTAATCCCAGCTACCCGGGAGGCCGAGGCAGGAGAATTGCTTGAACCTGGGAGGCGGAGGTTGTGGTTAGTGGAGATTGCACAATTGCACTCCAAGAGCAAAACTCTGTCTAAAAAAAAAAAAGAAAAAAAAGGAGGAGGAAAAGGGAAGTAACTTGAAATCAGGGTGACCTGGCTGCTAATATTTTATCCCACGATTCAATCTGAGTAATCAAAGTTCTGTTTTTTTCCTTCGATTGAGCATCCATTGACTCATTTGTATCTGCCCCCTGTGACTCAGTCTTTGTTTTGGTAATTGGTCCAACTGTTTCTTTTAGTTTGCTTGTCTGACTTGTGCAAACTTTGGAGCCCTGTCCCTAACACCAGCCATCTGGCTTGGAGGCTGAATCCTGTGGTTAGATGTTGATCTCATAAGACTGCCTCTGGCTACCTATACCCGCTGTGGCTCTCCTCCACCTGCCTACAGAAAACCTCCCTCTGTATCTTCTTGGTCTCTCTGCTGCCTTGCACTCACTTGGATACCATTTACCTTAGTATTTTCTGTACACTCAGAATCAACCGTGTGTTTTAAGTTGACCCATGAATGAGTTTGTTTTGACTGCCTTTCTGTATCCCGTTGGTTGAAGGAGGGAGGGATTATGGAGATTGCCGAGTAAATGGCACCTGCCGCTGGACAGATAACATTGACAGCAGTTTATTAATCACATACATTCACAGCCTGCAGGAGGAAGCCACTGCACTGGGAACATCCACACGGAGGCTGCACTTGGGAACACGGTGAACAAGCAGGGGATGTGGGAGGCAGGCTTTGTAGTAACAAGAGGTTGAGGTGAACCCTGGTTCCATGAGAGAATGTGACTGGCTTATTTGAATAATTTCATGGACTGGAAGGGAACGGAAGGCTGCCACTCAGAGAAAAGCAGGAACTGGGCCTGCACTTCTTAATAAGTAGGGTTGTTTGGCTATGGGATCTATAGGAGCCCCATGGGGAGGGAAAATTGCAGTTAGGCGGTTTTTCCAAGATGTCAAGGCACATATGATATAGAGGCTTCATTTTAGGCCTTCATACCACAGGTCCTCCATCTCCTGACCCATTTGTGTGTTTATATCTATCTCATCCTTTTCTGCTCCAAACACTGCATTTAGCCTTCCATCTCTTACTGCATCATGGGGCAGAGTCAATCCACACCCACTGCACTGATCTACTTAGCATTAAAAGATCATATAACCTAATGGAAACATCATGGTTATTCACCTGAATACGTTCATTTCATAGCTGAAGAAGCTGAGGTTATTGAATGCCCTGAGCCCAGTCACATAGCTGGTTATGACCATTCTTGAAAATGTGACTTTCAAGGTTTTTCATCAATAAATAGAATTAATGTCTTTTTTTTTTTTCTTTGAGATAGGATCTCACTCTGTTGCCCAGGCTGGAGTGCAGAGACGCTGTCTCAGCTCACTGCAACCTCTGCCTCCCAGGTTCAAGCGATCCTCCTGTTTCAGCCTCCAAGTAGCTGGGATTACAGGTGCATGCCACCATAGCCAGCTAATTCTTGTATCTTTAGTAGAGATAGGCTTGCACCATGTTGGCCAGGCTGATCTTGAACTCCTGACCTCAAATGATCTGCCCACCTTGGCCTCCCAAAATGCTAGGATTACAGGCAGGAGCCACCACCCCTGGCCTAATGTCATATTTTTAAAAGGAGATATGTTCTTTTGAGAAATTATTTGTTCAGATTATTTGGAAATTTAAAAAATACTCAAACATAAGTTAAAGTATTAATTGCTCAGTGAGTAATGCTATATATTGGATGAGCTTTTAAGACCTCTAGAAAGTCAGGGTGTGGTGCACGGTGGTTACTATTAAGCAACATGAACAACTTTTGGATTATCAATTATTTCTTATAATTTGGAAATGACAGTGATTTTCCTACCTTCTATTTAAAACCACAGAGGTGCCATTTACTTGCATAATCACTGGCATGAAGTTCTGTGACTTCTGAATAGTTCCTGCCGTGTTTCCAGCGATGTAAGAGCACCCAGGCCTGGCTCTCTCTTTCTGGTCCCCGGAGTTTGCAACATCAGGATATGCAACAATTTGGTAAATGTAAGGTTCATGAGGCTGGCATTTTGGACTCTTTTTTAAAAATCTGATTATGTTTAAAGTTGACACATTGTAATTGTACATATTTATGGGACACAATTTGATGTTTTCATGCATATAAATGGTGTATAATGATCAAGTCAGGGTACTTACCACATCTGTCATCTCATACATTTATCATTTATTCTGTGCTACAACCTTAGTACTTTGTATATGCCAGGCACCCTGTAAATAAATGTCTGCTGAATACTGAATGCAATAAGGAGTGGTTTCCACACAGGTCCACCTGTTGCCAAAAGTTTCTTCCTGGGCTAATCAGTCTAGAGCCCACCTAGTTCAGATCAGTATGGTCTTTTCTATACCTGTGTACCTGACAGATATTGACAAGTAAACGGAGATACTCTATTTTGAGCTCTTACAAAATAAGCCAGAGAAGTGCCAGAGACAAGCCCTGTTGGTTTTATCCAACATGCTATAGTTGTACCCTTTGGAGCCATTGCAGTTCAGAATATAAATCCCTAACCAGGCACTGCATGTTTCTCAGAGACAGGGAAGTTGGCTGGAAGCAGATTGATGGAGTTGTAGGAAGTGTACCCATTATAAACTATTGATAATATTTTATTTTATATATATATATATATATTTTCTTCTTTTGAAACGGAGTCTGGCTCTGTCACCCAGGTTGGGGTGCAGTGGTGCAATCGCAGCTCACTGCAACCTCCACCTTCCGGTTTCAAGCGATTCTCCTGCCTCAGCCTCCCGAGTAGCTGGGATTACAAGTACATGCCACCATGCCCGGCTAATTTTTGTTTTTGTTTGTTTGTTTTGTTTTGTTGTTTTGAGATGGAGTTTCGCTCTTTCACCCAGGCTGGAGTGCAGTGGCACAATCTCGGCTCACTGCAACCTCAGCCTTCCGGTTTTAAGGGATTCTCTTGCCTCAGCCTCCTGAGTAGCTGGGGTTACAGGTGCCCGCAACCATGCCTGGCTAATTTTTGTATTTTTAGTAGAGACAGCGTTTCACCATGTTGGCCAGGCTGCTCTCGAACTCCTGACCTTGTGATCCATCCGCCTTGACCTCCCAAAGTACTGGGATTACAGGTATGAATCGCTACACCTGGCTGATAATATTTTAAATAGATGAGGTATTGTGATATTTTCTTAGTGAAATGCATATAGAAACACCAAAAGGAGAGACTACCTGTAGCCATGACTCTTTGGAAGAAGTGCAGTATCTCTGTTTAGAAACTGGGAAATACAGACTTAGGGAGTGTTCATTTGGGGATAACTGACACACCAATTTTAAACTCTGTGATTTTATAATTATGTTGCTAAGGACAATAGTAGCAATGTGAGATGTGGCCACGATTCTGAACTGCTGATTCAGAGGTTCAGCTAATTTTCCCTTTTGCTTCCAAGCTCACCAACAAGTCTCTCTTCCCACAGAGCTGTGCATTAAGGACAGGTAAAACCACCTCTCTCATGAGGCTTATTGAGATTATTGATAGTGCCCATGAACTTCTGGCATCTTGTTTGTTGAAAGCTGTTGCTGCCTTGGATATGATGCTATGAAGATGACATATTCATTTACTTGATTGACAGTGAGATACTTTGCAATTCTCATCCAAGTGTCACAGAATGCCTTGGTCCCCAGCAGCTGAAATGGGACCCTACCTATTTTAAGAATTACAATGGGGTATTAGCCATAGACACATGGATGTCTTCTGTAGCCTCTGCAGTATTTGGGACCCATACAGAGGGGCCTTCTTCTCTTCCTTGC
This sequence comes from Rhinopithecus bieti, assembly GCF_001698545.2. Classification (NCBI taxonomy): domain Eukaryota; kingdom Metazoa; phylum Chordata; class Mammalia; order Primates; family Cercopithecidae; genus Rhinopithecus; species Rhinopithecus bieti. Next base: position 2,381,904 of record NW_016813202.1, read on the forward strand.
CTGGTACACTGTGAGTCGCCAAGACCTTGCAAGGGGGAATGGGGAATGGAGTAGGGTGGAACGGTTCCAGCCTTGCATGTGAAGGTCTGAAATTCAGACTCTGAGGACATACATGTAAGTTGTGTCTTCCTGTTGATAAAAATTTCATTTCCCTTCAAAACAAAAATCCTTTTTTGCACCTGTTCTGAGAAAACAACAAAACAAAACAAACAAACAAACAAACAAACAAAACCCTGTTTTCCCTGGGCCACTCACAAAGTATATACGTAATACATATTTATTATTATTTTAATTTCAATCAGCAAATTTCCCTTGTTTTTCTGTCTGCAACCAACCATAAAAAGTCTGGGGAAATAACATTTTTTATTTCTTGCTTTACTAATCATCATGGTTTTCTTCAGCACTAGTATCACTAGATGAATATATATGTATTTTTTTGGTTAAAATTAACATTATGGCTCCTAATCCTTATTTAGCATCTGTCTTCTTGGTATGAAGGGGTAGAATATGATGATAGAGCTGGAAAGGATGGGGTGACCCGTTAAAATTAATTTTTTTTTTTTTTTTTTTTTTTTTTGTGGAGACGGAGTCTTACCCTGTTGCCCAGGCTAGAGTGCAATGGCACGATCTTGGCTCACTGCAACCTCCACCTCCTGGGTTCAAGCGATTCTCCTGCCTCAGCCTCCCGAGTAGCTGGGATTACAGGCATGCACCACCACGCCCAACTAATTTTTGTATTTTTAGTAGAGACAGGGTTTCTCCATGTTGGTCAGGCTGGTCTTGAACTACCAACCTCTGGTGATCTACCCGCCTCGGCCTTCCAAAGTGCTGGGATTACAGGTGTGAGCCACTGTGCCTGGCCAGTAATGTATAATTTGTTCCTAATTTTGTTCTTTGTGGTGTCTTTTTGGCCCTTATACTTACCATACCTTTATATGTCACACCCAAAGGTCCACTGACTAGTGAACTTCTTGAAGGTAAGATAATGCCTAATTAATATCATGGCTGGCATAGTGCCACATTATTTGCTGCTTGATAAATATTTGCCAGAGAAAATTGAACTTGTCAATTTTTTGGAACATGAGAAAGTTGTAGCAGTATTTGGAATTGATGCTACTAACTGGAAGTATGGGGAGTGAGCAAAGAAGGGAAAGGTGGGTCTTTCCAATGTGGAGAAGGGAGGGGCAGGAACTGGGGCGCATACCTCTATCTCTCTATAATTTTCCTGCTTGTGAAACATGGCCCCCTGCTGTAATTGACATTGCTACACCAGTATTCCTAGTTACATGAAGAAATTTAAAAGCAAAAGTATAACTTTTAGGCTAATTGTCTGTTGTCGTTGAAGTCTGCAGGATAGTACTCTGTGAATTATCATGTTGCTAGGCAAAGTTCATTGGTGTAGAAAAGTTTCCTTGTATTTTGCCTCCTGTGGAAGATCATCTGAGTGTTTTTCCCTCCTGAATTTTTGCTTGTTAAAATTCAGGCTTCAGTGATGTTCATAGAGGTTCTAGCCCAAATCAGTTCAATTAGAACCTACGAGGGTGTCTGTTCCTTGTTAGGACTGTGAGTGGTCTGACTTGTGTGACCTTGGCCTTTGCTAGTAGAAGCACAGAATAAGAACAAGCTGTGGCTACCTGGGAAAGAATGTTACATTTTATGATTTCCTTCTTTTATGTACTTAATTCTGTTCCTTCAAAGACCTTGGTATGCACGCATGGCTACTGAAAGCTTGACGTAGCTCCCACTAAATATGTAACTGAATTAATTGCTTTGGAAAAGGTCACCAATAGCTTTAAACATTATAAATTATGTGATTCAATAAGTTCTGCCAATAAAAATCCCTCTATTACTTCTCATTCCTGAAATGTATAAGACCTTTAGTCTAGAATGGTTTTCTCATTTCTCTCCCACTCACGTCCCATGTCAATTTGTTTTATCTCTATGATGTCTAGGTCTCTTTCCTCATTTCCCCAGGGGAAATGGGTTTCACTGAGATTATTGAAGTGCTGCAGTTAATTCTATTTCCATAAGAGAAGGGAAATATTTCCAGCTTCCATAAATCTAAATGAATGTGATGAAATAAAAAACAGAAATAAACTTCTTGCCGATCCAGAATACTATATATGAATTATCCGAGATAGTCTCATTATATAGTCAATAGACTTTCATCTGAGGTTTTCAGGAGATCTAAATTTTTAGGAGGTTGGAATTCATAGTGTCTGCATACTATATTATAATATCTTTATACTATATGATTATCTTTATATAATTTACATCATTCTACCTGCATTGTGTTATAGATTTTAAATTTTCAATGACAATAAAGTAATTATAGTCTATTTCGTGTTTGGTCTTGTAGAGTGAAAAGTGAATTCTAATTCTAGCAAACACTTTCTGCATGAAATACAGTGAAGCATTTCAGTTCTCTGTGCCTCTGCTTCCTTATCTATGAGGCAACGTAGACCACTTTTTTTTTCCTTTGTGTGTGCTTGCAAGGAGGGTAGGAGAATGAGAGGTGAGAAAAGAGAAGGTGGAGAAATAATCTCCTTACCATTGGCCTTCTGAATTAAAACTTGATATTTTACTCACACTTTGGACAGAATTTAATTCCCCAAAGGGAAATGTATTGTTTCCCCTTAAATTAGATAAACACATTTTGGGCACAGTGTTGCAAATTTTTGCAAATTTTTATTTCATTGACTGGTTCATTTTAGCACAATCTCGGTTGGTTTAAGTTTATTGGAAAGTATTCCAAAGTGTCTATTAGGAGACAGTAATCTCTATGGTTTAAATATTTATGTCCCTCCAAAATTTATGTTGAAACTTGATCCCCAATACGGTCATATTAAGGATGTAGGGCTTTTAGGTGGTGAGTAGATCATGAAGGCCCTACCCTTATGAATGGCATTAATTTTCTTATAAAAGAAAAATTTATAAGAATTTTTCTTGTAAGAAAATGGGGACTCTGTCAGAGAATACAGAAAGAGATGCCATCTATGAAGCAGAGATCATACCCTCAACAGACACTGAATCTGCTGGCCCCTTGATCTCGGACCTTCCCACCATCCAGGACTATGAGAAATAAGTTCCTGTTGTTTATAAATTATCCGGTTTCAGATACTTTGTTATAGCAGCCCAAATGGACTAAGACAGTAGTCTTAGAAAAGCAATGTGTGTGTGTGTGTGTGTGTGTGTATATACACACATAGATACACAACATATATAGTGTATATATACACACATATATATACAACATATATAGTGTATATATACACACACATATATACAACATATATAGTGTATATATACACACATATATATACACAGTATGTATATACACACACACACGTGTGTGTGTGTGTGTGCATTTCTAGTGGTAGTTTAAGAATAACTGGGGTGTTGGTCTATGGGAGAAGTTGATAAATGTCCTTGCTACGGACTGAACATTTGTATCTCCCCAAAACTCATGTGTTAAAATGAGATGATATTAGGAAGTGGGGTCCTTGGGAGATAAATTGATCATAAGCGTGAAGCCCTCCTGGTTGGGATTAGTGCCCCATAAGAAGAGACACAAGACCTTGTTCTCACTTTCTCTGCTCTCCATCACGTGAAGACACAGTGAGAATGCAGCCATTGGCCAGCTAGGAAGGGGCCCCTCACCACAGGCCAGATATGGCAACACCTTGATTTTGGATTTCCAGCCTTCAGAACTGTGAGACATAAATTTCTGTTGCGTCAGCCACCCAGTCTATGGTATTCTTGTTACGGCAACCTGAGCTGACTATGACAGTCGCTTGAAGAAATTGTAAATAAGTGACCAACAGGAATGCCTCGCAGTTACAATGGGTGCTCATCCTCGATGATTGACAGTGAAGTGTTTCTGTGGATATCAGCTGTTTGGTACTTTTCTGTGCAGGATCACTCTTTGAAATCATGCCAGGTGTTGACAAACATTTTTTTCAGAGCATAGAAGTCTTTTCAATGATTTCCAAAGAGATATTTTGAGAGGGAATTTAAATTTTACAACCACCCAGAGCCTTTCTAAAATGTATAATTTTAAATTATGCATAAATTTTAAAATATTGACACCCTGATTTTCTATATCCTCTTACCTAAGTAGGAAATTGATGGTTCAGTCTTGTTGAAATGAATTTGTTTTATTGGTGGTGGGGGGAGGCTATAGAATTACAGAACAGGGATGCCCAATTAGTTAACTGGTATCTTCAAAGATCTTGAAAGTTTCCCTGATCTATGTGCAGCTTTATTATTGTTCCAAATCTCTCCTCTTTCTAGTTTGTCATTTTTCAAGGACTTCTCAGTCTATTTCTTTCTTTACCTCTGGTGTCCCAAAATTTCAAGAAACATAGATTATTTTCATAAACATATTGTGGAGTCCCAGTCCGAATTTCTGGTTTCTCTTGCTAAGGGAATTACCTAAGTTCTGTTTTGAAATGCATGTTTACTTAGTGAACACCCATTTGGAAGTTTTAAAAAAGTACATCGAGGTAGGAAACGCCATATTTCCAGTTGAATATGAATTCAGAATTCAGAATTCCAGTTGAACATGAATTCAGAATTCTCTCCACATCTATCTAAAGAAGGAAGCACATTGCAAATCTCTCAGGAATCAAGCCCTGTCTGCTTCACCCAGGATGGTGTGCTCCCTAAATGCTGACAGCAGTTTCTCTTTACCCCCCTCACTTGGTTTAAATGTAGCAATTGTTGTCATTCTTGTGTTCCCTCAAGTTCAGGCCTGCTCATTTTTCTGTCTGACCTTCGAATGCCTTTTGTTTAGGTAGGATTTCCTGTCATGGACAATCAGTTCCTAGAATTCTATTTGGTCCTGGTAAAACAACATTGTGTAAAAGCCGTGGGTATCACTAACTACACCTGTCAATGATGAGTTGGAAGGATTTTAGGTGAAGATTAATGCCAGTCTCTCTTCTATAAAATCTGGTTTCAGGAGTGAAACATTATAGATAGGCTCTCATTCCCAGGAGAAGCTCAAAATACATTTATTTATACCTCATAAATTAGGACTCACCTGATTCAGAACTGGTGATAGTCTGCTTGTACTATTTCACATTTATCACCCAGATGAATAAAAAAACAGTAGTTGCCCACTAGTAATGACATAATCAGGATCAGAGAATGGTGTTCACTATTTAAAAGAATAATGTGAACTTGAGCAAGCTAGTTTCTGAGATTATATATCCGCAGGGTTAGAAAGGACTTCAACAGTCATCTTCTGTTCTCCATGAGGCCTATGTTTCTCCATCTGTAAAAGGAGAGACGGTTGGATGGGGTACTTGCCCAGTTCTGAAATTCTGTGATGCTATGTACTGGGTGTTTCAGCATGGAGTTGGTGACTTTTAGCATCAGCCTCACGAATAAATTAAATATTCCTTGGGAAATGTCAGAAATGTTGATTTCTAGCATTATCCAGGTGGTAGAATCCCAAACAACGTGTTTTTTACTATATCATTATGGATTTGCAATTTACTCAGTTAAACATTATTCTGAGACTAAATAGTTGACATCTTATAACTTATTCATAAGAATTATACAATTTAAACCTCAAAAAAAAAATCTTTCTACCGACTGAATGTTTGTGTCTCCTCCAAAATTTGTATGCTGAAACTGTTATCCCCGAGGTGATGTTATTTGGAGGTAAGACCTTTGGAAGGTAACTGAGTTTGGATAAGGTCATGGGATTAGTATCCTTATAAGAGATGAAGGAACCAGAGCTCTCTGTCTCTCCAGCATGTGAGGGCACCACAAGAAGATGCCATTTGCAAACCAGGAAGAGCCATGATGGCACCTTTGACCTCGGACTTTCCAGCCTCCAGAACCGTGAAAAATAAATTTTGTTGTTTAAGCCACCCAGTCTGTGATATTCCAGCATCCCAAACTGACTAAATCACAGCTCAAGAAAATCTCTTCTTCTCTGTGAATTCCATTGTTCACAAACATGACCTTGCCACATCTTCAAACTACTCCCATATTCTTCTAACCCCTTTACAGCATGACTTTACACTAATTTCTTTTTTTTCTTTTTTTTTTTTGAGATGGAGTCTCGCTCTGTCGCCCAGGCTGGAGTGCAGTGGCGCCATCTTGGCTTACTTTAAGCTCCGCCTCCCGAGTTCCCACCATTCTCCTGCCTCAGCCTCCCGAGTAGCTGGGACTGCAGGCGCCCGCCACCACGCCCGGCTAATTTTTTGTATTTTTAGTAGAGAGAGGGTTTCACCATGTTAACTGGGATTTTACCACTAATTTCTTAACAGTATCTATCACCATCAAAACCAATAACCTCTACTTACTGCTCTCCTCCCCAGTTTCTTCACCACATTGAACACTGTCCTTCTAGAATGGGACATTCCATTCCTAGAATCATGGTTTCTTAATCTATCTCTGACTGCTCCTTTTCGATCTCTTTGACAGAAATAAGAAGAGCCTCCTCTACTTACAACTTCTAAATCATTGGTTGAATACCAGGGAAAGGGGAGAGGACCCTAGAATCAGAAATCCTGGGGGGAACTTTTAAACAGTATCTGTTGTTCTCAAGCCCATGTACCATGAGTCAGAATTGTGGAAGGAGAGAAATGTGTGGTTGGCCCATGTATACAACTGACACAACGGTAGGCATAAAATATCAAATAGTAATTCTACTGCCTGCTGTCATTTAATGGAGGGTCACAGGGAGAGCTATTTCGTCGTTGCCTCTTGCACAGTTAGGGATCCATTTTCATTTCCACTTCAAGGAGGGAGTGACTCTTCCTGTCAAATGGAATTGCACTTCTCCCTTTTATCATCAGAATACTCCAAGGAGCTTCATGTCACAGAGCTCTATAGCCACCAGGGAGACCTCAAGAAGCAAGAAGTGGGCACATGTTTACAACAAACTACATGGAATAAAAACCCACAATATGGAGATTTAAGCCAGACCAAAACCCCACTGACTTTTTTTCTCACCTCTCTTAGTGAGAAGACACATAAACAGATCAACAGCATAATCTACTGTTTATCTCCTACTAATAGCATGGTACATGTAGATAATACTGGGGAAGTGATAATGGTTCTCATCCAATCTGTCAACAGTATTGTTTGTCCTCATAAATTCTGGAGTTAAACTGCAGAGGCATAGCATCAAGAATAGGTAGAAACCTTCTTGATAGTTGATATTTGGCTGCTCAGACTAGGAAGAAAAGATGTAATCACTGTAGAATTCTACCTCAAGGTATATTTCTGACCTAGGATGCTATATATTACATAAGCTTTCCCCAAATATCTGGAAAGTCTAGACTCTTCAGAGAATGAGTACTGCTAACTTCTCAGCAAGACAGCAAATCTTAGAAGCAAGTCCAAGGATAAGGGGGCAGTGTGCTTTGGGGAGATATGGATGACTAGGTCTTCTGCCCCCAGGCCTATACAAAGCAACTTCCCCTTCCTTACAAATGCACCACACTGCTTCTGCCTAGAGGAGGTGAAAATGCCATAATACCCACCCGCGAAAGGCTTAATTTATTTGTAAAAGCACGTGTGGTTGCATGTGGGTGGGGGGAGTCCTGAGGCTTAGCAACATTCAGGCAGGAGACCTGAGGATGGTATCAAGGCCTCCTCTCCCTCTGAATTCTGTGGTCCTCCAGGACAAAGGGTGTCACATCATAGAATTTCTCTACAGGTTACTTGGGGAACTGAGAATACACTGGGCTGTGTGTGATATGTTGCCCAAATACAGTGATGTTTTTCAAAGAAAGAAAACCACATGTATTAGTTGCAGGGTGTGGAAGGGTATCAGCTCAGGGGCAAGGTGAGTTGTTGAGAACTACGGGCTCTGGCTCATGGTAGTGAGCTCTTCTTTCATCATGTGTTTCAGTTGCTTTTACAGTCATAGAGAAAGAAAGTCAAAGCCCAGCATGGTGGCTCATGCCTGTAATCCCAACACTTTGGGAGGCTGAGACAGGCAGATCACCTGAGGTCAGGAGTTCAAGACCAGCCTGGTCAAGGTGAAACGCTATCTCCACTAAAAATATAAAAATTAGCTAGGAGTGGTGGTGTGCACCTGTAATCCCAGTTACTTGGGAGGCTGAGGCAGGAGAAATGCTTGAACCTGGGAGGTGGAGGTTGCAGTGAGCCGAGATCATGCCACTACACTCCAGCCTGGGCGACAGAGCAAGACACCATCAAAAGAAAAAAAGAAAGAAAGAAAGAAAGAAAATAAAAAGAAAAAATCCCAAGCACTTAACTGGTAGGACCTTCTTCACTCCAGGCAAACTTCAGGTGCTTAAGTCTCACATTGCTTTCCTTCTTTACTTTCTTCCTCACAATCATATTTTCTCTACAGTGAGTACATAATAGTAAGACGTTTTAGGAGAGTTTCTTGTCTTGCTAAACTACAACAATAAAGCAAGACATCTGAGTAATCATGTCTTTGCAGCCCAGGCTTCAAACTTAAAGACTTCAGGTACTTTTTCATCAGCACCAAATGCAAACATTAATTATAAGCATCCAGGAGTTAATTTGTATCTACGCCACTGGTAGTAGTTTCTCAGTATCAAAATAGTTATTCGAATAATGCCTCCAAAATATTTTAAAATGTGTAGATACTTTCCAAAGATTCACGATTTAATGCAAAACAGAAGGTTTGAAAATATACCATGAAAGATGGCTTTAACGTGTTTTTATTTGGGGTCAATAGATATCAGAGTTTCCATCAATCAAGGACACTTATTGAGCACCAATGCTAAGTGTTAGGGATTTTAAGATGAGCAAGGCATAGTCCCCACTTTTTAAATGAGCAGAGGAGACAAACACGTAAATAACAAATACAGCAGAACCACTCACTATTCGGAGGGGCTAAAAGAGAGCCACAGGGCTTAGCCGTATCATCTGTTGAACGTCTTATGGTACCAATATTTCTTGGTTTGTACAAGTTTTCTCCTGTTTAGTTATCAGATTTTTAATTTGTTACTTGACAAATGACAGGAACCATTGACAGGTGTGCAAACACTCCTTAAACAGTCATTTGTCAAGAGGCCTAGTGCAATAAAGAATAAAGGCACAGGGCTTAGCTAAATATGGATGACTCATGCAAGCAAAAGGCCTGCAAACCCAATGGGAGGAATAAGAGAGAAAGGCATGGCCCATGCTATTTTCCCTGGTATTCTTCTGCAATCAACAGCATTTATTCTCACATTTTAAAGGGCTTTAGTTACTTTGTAGAAGGTGAGTGTCCAAAAAAAAAAAAAAAAACCCACAATATTAACAGCTTTACATTGGTGACTCCCAGTATTTATTCAGGACACTGTTTTGCAGTTCATAAGCTGAAAGTGGAATAGTATAAATGAAGAATCATTACACAATTGAACTATGAATGCTTGTACCCTGTTTCACTAGTGTAAGATTTTTTACTCTTATTCCTCCCCCTCGATAAAATTCTCTACTCTTTCCTTTTAAAAATGATTTATATTAAATATTAAATAGAAAAGGATAATGTAAAATACTTGTATGCTGTAGAGAATAACACTTTGATAACATTCTGTGTACTCGCCATCAAGATTAAGAAATACAACTTTGTGGCCCTCCCAAGTTTATTGCTCTCCCCATCCAGTAAAAAGCTCATTGTGAATTTTATTATGAATTTTGTATATATAATTTCCTAACTCATCTGTGTAGTCTTAACACAGATATTTGCTTTCTCAAACAAGATGTCATTGGTTTTACATATTTCTTAATGTAATATTGATAGGATAATACTACATATATTCCTTTTTTAAAATGTAACTGTTATGTTTATGAGTCAACTCACTGTTAACTGCCATATGAAATTCCAAAATTTTTTTCTGTATAAATATGCTACCATTCTTCTATCTTCTCAAGTGATAAGGAAAATGTTCTGGTGTCTTTCTGTTACAAGCAGCAGTACTGGAAGCATCCTTGTGTATATTTCCTTGTTCACTTGTCCAAGAGTTTCTAAGACATGCTTAGAAAGAGATTGCTAGATCATAATGAACGCATATGTTCAGAAGAGACGATATTATTAGTATGTCAATACTGCTTCAAAAGATCTGTAAATTCGTTGCAATCTCAATTGAAATATCAGCAGACTTTTTTGGGAGAACCTGACAAATTGCTTATAAAGTTCATATAGAAATGAAAAAGGCCTGGAATTGCCAAAATACTTTTGAAAACAAAGGTCAAAGTTAAGGAATTTATACTACTGATTTCAGGACTTATTGTAAAGTGAGCAAAACAGTGTAGTATTGGCATAAAAATAGACCAATAATTCAAGGAAACAGTAGTCTAGAAATAGAAGACACATAATGAGCAATGACTTTTGACAAAATGCTGGGACAATTCAATGGGAAAAGGATAAATAGTTTCAACAAATTATGCTGTAACAATTAGGTATAGTCATATGCCAAAAAAAAAAAAAAATCTTGACCCTTACCATAAACCACATACAAAAATTGACTCAAAGTGAATCATATAGTGAAACTCAAAACCTAAAACTATAAAAGTATAGAAGAAAATCTTAGAGTCCTTGGGTTTGACAAAGTTTTCCTACATGCAATGTAAAAAGCACAATCTATAAACAAAAAAAGTCAATAAGTTATACCTCATGAAAATTAAAAACTTTTGCTCTGTGGAAGACCCTGTGAAGAGGATGAAAAGACAAGATACAGATTGGGAGAAAATTTTTTCAAAACACATATCCAACAAAGCATTTGCATATAGACTATACAAATGACTCAACACAATCTAGTTAAAAACAGGGCAAAATGTTTTCAAACAAATATGAAATCCAATGACTGAAGAGGAAAAAGTAATCCGTACAACCAAGAAATACTGGTAGCAAGTTCATCGAATGATAAGGTTGAGCCTTGTGACCATCTGAAAGGTGCTCTGAATAGTGAGAGGTTTTGCTGTTATTACTTACATGTCTGTCTTCTCCAACTCATCTGAAGAGGAGGGATATGCCTTGCTCATGTTTGAATTCCTAAGATTTAGTATTGGTGCTGAAAGTAGATTGTGACAATTTAAGGATGCATATGTTCATTCGAGGAATGAATTTAAAAATACAAAGAGATATAGCTTAAAATGCAATGGAGGAGATAGAAAGAAAATTTTTTTAAAAAATACCATTTCACACAAAAGAATACAGGAAATAAGGAAGAAATAAGGGACAAAGTAACGAAGATCAGAAATGCCAAATATTAAAACAAAACCCAGCAAGATGGGAGACTTAACCACAGTCATATCAATACTTACATTAAATGTAAATGAACAAAATATATTTTTCCAAAAGGCAGAGATTATTTGATTACATATATATATATATATATGCATATATATAAAACAGGACCCAGCCATAGGAATCTGCACATATATAATTTAAATATAAAGATGCACACCAATTAAAAAATTGAAAATAAATTCATGGAAAAATACACATCATTGCAAACATTAAGAAGAAGAAGATGCATATGGTTATATAAATATCAAAATAGGCTTCAAGACAAGAAGTCTTATCAGACATAAAAATTGTAAAATCATAATGACAGCAATCCTAAATGTTTATGCACCTAATAACATACCTTCAGTATCCATGAAGCAAAAATTGACAGAAAGGGAGAAAAGATATACCTTCACAAAGATATTTGGACATTTTAACATTCTTCTTTCAGTAATTTACAGAACAAGTGATGGACCATTAGTGAAGATTCAGAAAACTCAAGAAACACTATCCATCAGCTTGACCACATGGAGAGTTATTTACATCATCCAATTACTGCAGATTACATACTCATTTTATGCGTACATGAAGCATTTATCAGGAAAGCCATTATGCTGGGTCATAAAACAGATCTACTAATACAAGACATTAATACATTCATTTTTAATTCCATCACAAGGACAGATATCTTATAATTATTTTCTTATTAATCTTTCTAAGGGAATTTAGAGATTTAGCATCACTGTGCCTTTTTTTTCTTTTTTCAGTCGAGAAAAGGAACCTTGGTTAGTCCCCAGGTTATTCTAGTTAAATCCAATCTGAGTCTCCTTCTTGGTGGTCATGCATACCACCTACCTGATTGCATCACATTAAGAAAATTGTTACAAAGCCTTACCCTTTGGCCCTTCTTGGCTAGTTATCCCTGGCATTACTGGTCAAGAACAACAGCATGCAACCATCTCTTTCAACCTGTGAGGGAAAGAAAGAGAGATCAGACTCCCCTCAGTCTCTCATCTCCACCTTGGGAGAAATACGCACAGGTGTAGAGGGGCAGGCCCCCTTCATCAACCAAATAATTTATGTACACGGAACTACTTTCTTCCTACTATTTAAACTCCAGGCTCATTTAAAAGCCATTACTTCCAAATAATGATATCATTGTAATTCACAATATATAAATGAGGAAGTATAACTTGGTGCTGCTGTAGAATAAATTGAGTTATTCAAATTAAAAGGCTTGATTCAAGGATACCCTTATTCTTTCATTTGTAAATAATTATTAAGTCTTTCTGACATGATCGGTCCTTGTTTTGAAAGAGCTTATAGACTACAGAAGGCGACAGACAAATGTGCCAGGTGTGTCTCATTTTTAGATAAAATGAGAACATATTCTCTTTTAAAGAACATATGTACAATGGTCCCAGCCTCCCTCCTGCTTGAATGCAGTAATTTTAGTCTTTTGCAAAATTTTCTTTCCATGTATTTTTGGGAGTTTCTAGGAGATGGTAACTGTTAAATGAATTCCTTCCCTTGCTGCTGTGTTCCTCAGCTAGCCAGCACTCCCAGTTCTGTGCAACGGCCACAGCTGGCATTCATATATCCCCCACTTCCTGGAATGGCTCCCTTTGGGTTGCTGTTGCTCTCCTCCATGATGCTTCATCCAAGTATGGGCCTCTAATTCCACAAGATTTACAGTATGTTCAATAATAGAAGAAAAAAGAACGAAGAGGATAATTTATAGTAGCAACTAGATATGGTAACTATTAAAGCCAACATACCCAGACCCTTAGCTTCTAGCCTAATGCCTTGTTGCAGAATCCACTTTGCCTACCGCCAAAGGACTACTGACAGGTAGACAGTACTCAGTCAAAATCCAGAGCCATGCCTCCTCTAAGTCTCTTAGGAGGAGGAAGATGTGTTCTTTTCATTTTCATTTTTTTCTAGTTTAACACATGTCTTCTTAAACTTTGTATTAGTACTGGGATGGATCTCTCCATTGGAACATAGACAGTAAAAATATCGACTTCCTTTGGAAGGAATTTTACCTTCTACCTACAGGGACATGGTCTGGTCCCAGGATTTCAATTTCACAACCATGCTCAATCATGGTTCACTACCTTAGTCGTGAAGCATTGGTATATATATGACAAGTGGAAGAAGACAGGTAGGCTTTATCAGTCCAGGTTCCCTTCCCTTCTATAATTACATCTCACTCTTAAGCAGACTCTGTGGCCTACATACCTTTCCTGCTATTTTTGGATTTTGGGGGGAATATCAATTTCTGATTGCTTTTGAGGTAGCTTGCCCAGTCTTCATCCACACCCCATCATCATAGACACACACACATTTTCGGTTTTTTGTTTGGTTGGTTTTGTTTTGTTGTTGTTGTTGTTTTGGTTTTGTTTTATTTGGTTTTGTTTTTTTTTTTTTTTTGAGATGGATCTCGTGCTGTCGCCCGGGCTGGAGTGCAGTGGCACGATCTCAGCTCACTGCAAGCTCCTTCTCCCGGGTTCAGGCCTTTCTCCTGCCTCAGCCTCCCGAGTAGCTGGGACTACAGGCGCCCGCCACCTCGCCTGGCTAGTTTTTTGTATTTTTAGTAGAGATGGGGTTTCACCGTGTTAGCCAGGATGGTCTTGATCTCCTGACCTCGTGATCCACTTGCCTCAGCCTCCCAAAGTGCTGGGATTACGGGCGTGAGCCACTGCGCCCGGCCTGTTTGTTTGTTTTTTTGAGGTGGAGTCTCGCTCTGTCACCCAGGCTGGAGTGCAGTGGCATGATCTCAGCTCACTGCAACCTCCACCTCCCAGGATCAAGTGATTCTCCTGCCTCAGCCTCCCGAGTACCTAGGATTACAGGCACGTGCCACCAAGCCTGGCTAATTTTTGTATTTTTCATAGAGATGGGGTTTCACCTTGTTGGTCAGGCTGCTCTTGAACTCCTGACCTTGTGATCCACCCGCCTCGACCTGCCAAAGTGCTGGGATTACAGGCGTGAGCCACCGCGCCCGGCCCAAACACACACACGTATTTTCTAAAAAAGTAGTAATATGTACCTGGATAGGTCAGTTTAAGTTCATACTTGGAAAGGGAATCTTGCTGTAAAGAAAATAATATATAGACATTTCACTGCCCACCAGAAAGGATCTCTTTTTTGTCACTTTGCTCCATTACTTTCAGCTTCTAACACCTGTGCACCCTGAAAAATCTCTGCTATATATTTGCATATCTCACGGTCCTTCTGAAAAAAATTCTCTGAATAATGAAATGATCTGTCTGTAAGGCAAAATCAAGTGTTTACTTCTTGCAAGAGAAGTTTTCTCTGCTGGATGCTCCAAGATGATTAGGTTTTCAGGTTGCTGCCTTCCCATTAAAATAAGGTGACTGCTTTCCTTCATTTCTATTTGTGTGCTTATTAGGTATGTGAAACATAATGTGGCCAAAATAGAACTTTTGATTCCTTCTCTCTCCAAATTTCCTTTATCCCTCTGTAAACCATTTTGTTAAAGGGCAGCTACAAGGATTTGGTTGCTCAAGTGAAAACCTATGAATCTTCTTTGATCCATCTGTTTCCCTTCATGCCTCTTTTCCCTTCCTTGCAAGCCATTAATTTTTGTCTCATTGGCTGCACACAAAATATATCCCAAATTCATCCATTTCTCTCCCCCATAGTCATGTGACCCTGTCATTCCTACAGTAAATTCTCTTACTGGTCTCTTTGCTTTCTTTCTTCTATTTCCCAGAAGCCTGAGTTTTTAAGTGAAATTCAAATCATATCACTTTTCTGCTCAAAACTCAAACATAGTTTTCTACAGCACTTAGAATAATATCTAGATTGCTTTTCATGGCCTACAAAATTCTATATGATGAAGAAAGGATTCTTCATCCTTGGTGACTGATTGGCTCTGGAGGGAAAGGAGGTGTCAAGATTAAATATCTGACATGCAATGTGACATGAAATGTTCAAGATAGTTCAGGTGACACTCATCAATTCTGCTTCTTCAGTTTAAGTGTGAAATTCAGGCTTCTCGTTAATTCACATTCTAGAGAATAAAGAGAGAGATCAAAGTTGGGCTGGGGAATAAGAGTGGGAGAGGAGAAAAACAAAAGACACACACACACACACACACACACACACACACACACATCAAATGCAATAAAAACAGAGATAAATAGATGGGACTTAATTAAACTAAAAAGATCTGCCCAGCAAAGGAAATAATCAGCAGTATAAACAGACAACCCACAGAGTGGGAGAAAATCTTCATAATCTATACATCTGACAAAGGACTAATATCCAGAATGTACAAGGAACTCCAAAAAATTAGGAAGAAAATACAAACAATCTCATCAAAAAGTGGACTAAGGACATGAATAGACAGCTCGCAAAAGAAGATATAGAAATGGCTAACAAACATATGAAAAAAATCCTCAACATCACTAATGATCAGGGAAATACAAATCAGAACCACCAGTGATACCACCTTACTCCTGAAAGAATGGTCATAATCAGAAAATCAAAACATAATAGATGTTGGCAGGATGTGGTGAAAAGGGAACCCTTCTACACTGCTGGTGGGAATGTGAACTAGTACAACCACTATGGAAAACAGTGTGGAGGTTCCTTAAAGAACTAAAAGTAGAACTACCATTTGATCCAGTAATCCCCCTACTGGGTATCTATCCAGAGGAAAAGAAGTCATTATACAAAAAAGATACGTGTACACACATGTTTATAGCAGCACAGTTCACAACTGCAAAAATGTGGAACCAACCCAAATGCCTATCAATCAACAAGTGGATAAAGAAATTGTGGTATATATATGTATTGTGTGTATGTGTGTGTGTGTGTGTGTGTGTATATATATATATATATACACACACACACACACACACACACACACTACTCATGCATAGAAAGGAACGGAATAATGGCATTTGCAGCAGCAGCAACCTGGATGGGATTGGAGACCATATTCTAAATGAAGTAACTCAGGAACGGAAAGTCAAACATCATATGTTCTTCCTTGTAAGTGGGAGCTAAGCTATAAGGACACAAAGACACAAGAATGAAACAATGGACTTTGGGGACTCAAGGGAAAAAGTGGGAGAGGGGTGAGGGATAAAAGACTACAAATTGGGTACAGTGTATACTGCTTGGGTGATGGGTGCACTAAAATCTCAGAAATCACCGCTAAAGAACTTACTCATGTAACCAGACACCACCTGTTTCCCAAAACCTATGAAAATAAAAATTAAAAAATAAAAAAAAACACAAAAGAGAGTGAAAGAGTAGCAAGTGGTTTTACAGATGTTCAGAAAAGAAATTTCAAAAAGTGAACACAATGTTACTTGTAAGAAAACAAAGTAGATTAGATTCACCTGCTGCTTCTTAAGTGGTAACCATGTACAAGAAAAGGCCTCATAGAAACATGGCTAGTGGCGGTCCATTCATGTGCACCGACACATGTATACATGTGTCCCTCTATCTGAGTCATTGGTAGCAAAGTTGGGAGTGTAGGGATCTCCCATGGCTCGTGCCACCTGCCAGGTGACGAGAATACTTTAAGGTCACAAAATCCCCAAGGTATTTTGTGAGGTGTGGCACAGCTCTGGTTGCTATTCCATGGGATCATCACACACTCCCAGGAGGCAGAAGGTGAAGATCAAAGCAGCTTCCTTGGAAAGGGGGTAGCTCCACAGACACGTGCTGCCTTTGCTCGGTGGTGTTTAAGCCCGTGGAACATGGAGATGAAACAGAAAACAGCACAAAACAATTTATGCCCCCAAACATCTTGAGGCCAATTTATTTTTTAAAGCATTGCTAACACTAGTTGGTGCAAAAGTAATTGTGGTTTTTGTCATTACTTTTCATTGCAAAAACCACAATGACATTTGCACCAACCTAATAGTAGTCATAGGAAAACATGACAACTTCTACTTAGAATTAGAAGACCAGAAGTTGGGCAAGAGGTCCAGGAAGGCCTGCTTCTTGTAGAGGAATTGTCAAATGGAAACATTCTCCTCCTTGTGGGCAAATATGTCTGTGCTGAGACCCCACCCCTCTAATGATGGTTTCTCACTCTCTGGAGAAAAGCAGGGGGTCTCACTGCAGAAGACCTGGAGGGCAGCAAACAGGTAGTTCTAGCGAAAAGCAGGGGGTCTCACTGCAGAAGACCTGGAGGGCAGCAAACAGGTAGTTCTAGCTGATGAGGAGGCTGGGAGGGTGAACCCGGGCTGTTCTCTTCTTAATTAGCTCTGGGCTCCCTAGGAGAGCAAGTGAACTCTCTGTGCTGAAGAAGAAGCAACAGCAGCTGTCAGAAAGAACCTAAAGGCATCTTGATGTCAGGTTGTCCCGAAACCAGGGAGGCCAACCCCAGTCCTCAGAAGAGTGCAAAATATGAGCAGAAAGGGCTCAGGGAGGAGGGCAGTGATTTATTTACTTTAATATTTGCTCCCTGATCCTAGCCATTTACCTGTATTTTTAATGTTGTAATTTACAACTGTATGTCATAAAACACTGTAGTTTAATCGCTCCATGTTATGTTATGATTAATATTATGATGTAATAATTTCCCTGTTTAATGTTATAATTGAATGATTATTTTTTAATTACACATAGAATTGGAAATTATATATATAATTGGAAATATATGCACAGAACACCAACATGTACACATGCATTTGGCAGCCTCATGTTTCTGTGAGGTTTACTCTTTTACACGTTCACTACCTTAGAAGTGGCAACTTAGTTTGATCTAATCTAACAGGTTTCATTTTTTACAAGTAATGTTTCTACACCCACACACATACATATTTGTAAGTGTAGTAGTTGTGGCCATTTTTAAAGGATGAACTTTCCAGCTCCATCAAACCTATCTACTGCTGACGTCCAGTGCTGGTCAGATCCACGTTAAGTCTAACTGAGGCATCGCTTCTACCTGTCAGCAGGGTGCCTAGACTGTAGGATCAGTGCACTGAGTTATTAAGAACAAACATGTCATGCTTCTCATTCTGCCTGGGTGCCCACCAAGGCACTTGCCCGTGTCACTGTCCATCAGATGACTGAGCTGTTTTTACCATGCAGCTTTTTCCTTCTAAAACACTTTGGTTTCAGTGTTCTCTTGGCCATCTGTCTCACGCTGAGTAAGTTATTTCACCTTTCCAGGACTCCTGTTTATCCTCTGTGACATGATGAGATTGGACTATTTGACCTCCTGGACCCTTGGGACACTGACAGTCTCTGTTTCTATAATGTCTGTCTGACTCCTCAAGCTACAGGGGTCCCTGCTTATAATCCATTTATTCTCCTTGAGCTACTTCTGTTTTATTAATAGCTTGACCAAGTGACCTAATGATCTTCACTTCTGCTGCATATTTGCTGAACTGCAGGCAATGAAGTCATCGATGGCACGCTAGCTCTTCGCACGCTGCTTAGCTTTTCTGTGGTATAAGATCTACAGTCCTTATTTGCAGATGGTTGGTCCCTTCTCCAGAATTTCCGACCCAGGAGATCTGAGATGAAGCCCGATCATTTGCATTTCTGACATGTCCCATTTGCTGATGTTGCCACTGTTCCCTTGAGAACCTTGAGAACCTCGGATCTGGACTAAGAGTGGGAGGTGGTTCATCCCTGGTAAGGAGTGGAGTGTAAAAATGATGAAGGCACACAAGACCATGGAGTGCTTGGGGTATGACATAGTTCATTTGTCCAGAGTATATGTCACAAATTGAGCAAGTAACAAGAAAAGAGTCAGATTATGGAGGGCTAAAAAGTTTGGACTTTATCCTGAAAGGCTATTTGGGGAAGATATCTAAGCATTTGAGTGAAGCGGGGACATGACGAGATTTGTAATTTACAAAGACTGTTCTGCATGTAAGGTGGAGAGCATGCTGGATGGGACCCGCGTTGGACCAGGACACTGAACAGCAGATGCCGTCATCTAGCTTAGAACCAAAGAGGTTAATGGCAGGGAACCAATGCATGGCAATGTGGATTAAGAGTTAGAGAGAGGGAGGGCTGGGTGCGGTGGCTCACACCTGTAATCCTAGCACTTTGGGAGGCCAAGGTGGGCGGATCACAAGGTCTGGAGATTGAGAGCATCTTGGTTAACACGGTGAAACCTATCCCTACTAAAAATACACAAAATTGGCTGGGCGTGGTGGTGGGCACCTATAGTCCCAGCTACTTAGGAGGCTGAGGCAGGAGAATAGCTTGAACCCGGGAGGTGGAGGTTGCAGTGAGCCGAGATCACACCACTACACTCCAGCCTGGGCAACAGAGCGAGACTCTATCTC
>NW_016813202.1:2403056-2409966 GCF_001698545.2 Rhinopithecus bieti
GATTTATTAGCCAATTAAATATTGAAGGAAAATTTTAAAATGTTTGATAACAAATCAAAAGTTTATCAGGCTCTTTAGTGTCAAATTACCATATTAACTTTCCATCTTTGATTCATCTAGACATTATACGTATATTTGCTTTGTGAAATTCTTAATTTTCTTTTTTCTTTTTTTCATATTGTTTCTTCCTGGATCATTCAATAGATTTAGTAGATTGTATTTAAGAGACGGTTGGTAGCCGGGCCTGGTGGCACACACATGTAATCCTGACTACTCAGGAGGCCGAGGCAGGAGGATCACTTGACCCCAGGAGTTCGAGGCTACAGTGAGCTGTAATTGTACCACTGCACTCCAGCCCTGGGTGACAGAGTGAAACTCCTCTAAAAGATTTAAAAGAAAAAAGAGAGAGAGGGTGAGTAAAGTTGCCGCAAAGGAAAATAGTATTTGTAAAAATTCTTGGGGCAATTGTGTATGTAATAAAGGTGTTGTTGAGGTCTGTTTTGGTGGCATAGTGTAGCTTGTTCCAAAGTAGTTCGTCCTCAGTTAGCAGGACTCAGATGCTGGGTTGCAAGCAAGGCCAAGTGATAGTCACAAAAGCTTTACCTGTGCAAGGTCATAGTATCTGTAGCCAGAAGTTGCAGCCACTATTCCTTCCTTTTATTTCTTTTTCTTCTCCTCCCCAAATTTCTATATGCATGTACACACACATGCCCAGTATAAAAGACCATGTGGGTCGGTCAGCCCTGGGCACTCCCAATCTGAGCTTCTATAATACCTGCACAACACTTCCCCACAGCACCTAGCATGCTTCACTGTTGTTTCTCTGGTGTGTCTGCCTCCCTGTCTAGCCTGTGAGGCCTTTGAGGGAAGGAATTCTTACGAGAGAGGAGCAGAGGAAGCAAGTGATCACTTAGCTTCCGGGCTTAGTCCCAGGGATGGTCTTGGCGGATGGAGTTTTAGACTCACGCTGAGAGCCTGTTTATTTCAGGATATCTGCAAAACCCCTGATAAATCTGGTTTTGCCTTAGTCGGAATTCTCAGAGGAACCCAAGAAAAGATTTCTCTCCCAAAGGATTCTAGAACACAGTAAGAAGCTGCGCTGACAGCTTTCCTGGCTCAATTTATACTTGAATGGTGGTGTCTGGAGGCGTCATCCTGTCCTAACCTTTTCTCGAAGACAATATTCAGAAATGCACTGCATAAACCAGGTACAGGTGGAACTGCTCTGGTTCCCTGGCCATACTCCCCTTTCTTCTTCTGGTGAAGGATGTGTTTCTCAACATTATTTCAAAAGTCTCATTTTTTAAATTAAATAGCTTAATTTAAAAAATTAAGTCCTTCAATAAAACTTTTAAAATTTGTCTTCTGTGTATTCCCTCCTATCAAGGAAGTTCGGTGGAATCTCAGTTTCTGTGGTTAATCTTTTTAAAAGTGTAAAATATGCTTCTTAAATATACTTGTCCCTCTAGACATTCTGGTGGGGACTCCTAAGGAGTTTCCAGTCCCATAGCTGGAGTTTGAAATAACTCACTGCTCGTGGTATATGGTCCTGTGCACAAAGCCCTCAGGAGAGCAGACCCTATGGCCTGCCTAGGACCATTTTTATGGTCATTAATCTGAGCAAGGGTGGATGTGAGCTGAGACCCTACATTTTATTATTTCTCAGTTAGGTTCCCTGAAAACAAATTAGTTTTGAATTAACTATTCTGACCTGTGATGAAGAATTCTGTGTTCCAGAAGTCACGTGTAATTCTTACATGTTTTAGTAATATGGGGAAAAGTCGTTAAGCTACTATTTTTTGTTGTCTTTATAATTGGATTATTGGCTAATTCTTAAAAATATTTTCTTTTCTTCCTTCTCTGGTTTACACAATCACCTTTGACCCAGCATTTGTCTGTGCACTTACATCGTTTTCTCCAAAGACCATTAACAAGTGCTTGCTGTACATTTCCCTTGTCCTGCTCTTCATGGATGATGCTACATAGAGGACTAGAATGGGCAAAGCAACTCTGTTGGGAAGAAAGAAGATTACTTTACTTTGTGATACTAACCAAGCATAGGTTTTACTCCTAGAATGTATACACATTGAGAGCAGATGGATTTTTTTTATAGATCATAGTATTATGTTGAGTCCTTGATTCATGGAAAGTTTTCTTTCTGCTCAATATTATATTCAAGTTTTAACCTTCCTCAGCTGCAAGTTTAATTCAAACTCATATTGCTTCTTTATCGAACTTGGGTGTGACAATAAAACTGGAACTTTTCACTTGGGTTTGATTCGTCCTAGAATCTTTATATTCTGTCCGATTAAACCACGCTTAGCACAAGTTTGACTTAGCTTGTAGTTTGGAGGCAAATCATGTGAGTCATTTAATAAGATAGAAGGCCTTTCTTGTCTATAACCAATGTGTTTATATATTAAAAAATATAAAATCAAGAAATAAACACCATACTATACATGTGATGGGTGCACAGAAGTCCTTAGGGTCAAACTACAAGGTGTTAACAGGAGATATTAGCATCCATGGAAGATTTAACTAGGTCATTCAGTATCTGTAAAGTTGCTTTATGAAACTCTACACACTGAAAAACAAAAACCTTGAATTGTGAAATTGCATGTCATATAATATTCCTGGATGCATTTTGCTTTTTATTAGTTCCCAGATAAAAATACAAGGTGGCTTCTCATTTCTCTAAATGCTTACATGTGTATACTCATCTTGCTTTATGGTATTCATGCATTCAGTTATTTGTTTCTAAAATGGCGGGGGGGCAGGTAGGCATTTGCTCAGTGATATATAGAAGACTCAGGCACTTTGTAACTTTCCCTTCAAGTATTCTCAAAAGTTTGGCTTTTAGTTCTCTAGCTTGTCATCTGGTCTCTATCTGCAGACTTTAAAAACATACAAACAAAAAGCATATAAGAACAGAAAATGAGAGGGAGCCAGGAAAGCCAGATAACTAACTCTTACTCTCCTCTCCTCTGTCTCTGTCTGTCTTTCTCTTTCTCTCTCTCTGTCTCTCAAAGTGCATCTTCTAGGGATTCCCCCTTGTATCTCACTCCCTATACTAGGTTGAGGGAAATGGGAATGAGAAAATTGGTGCCTGGGTTTCTCATCAGCCACTGTTCTGGGAAGCAGATTCAGTATGCAAAGAATAATGGTGGAAAGGAATGAGGGAAGGGAAGGGAAGGGAAGGGAAGGGAAGGGAAGCGAAAAGGGAAGGGAAGGGAAAAGGGAAGACAAGGGAGAGAGAAAGAAAGAAAAAAGAGAAAGAAAAAAGAGAGAAAGACAGAAAAAAGAAAGAATGAAAAAAGAAAGAAGAAAGAGAAAGAGAGAAAGAAGAAAGGAAAGGAAAGGAAAGGAAGGAAGGAAGGAAGGAAGGAAGGAAGGAAGGAAGGAAGGAAAAGGAAAGGAAAGGAAAAAAAGCATTCTACAATCAGAATGAAAAACAGAACAATAACCATTGTTGGAGTTTATTCATTCATTCCGTTGGCTAAATCAGTATGAGCTCTGTAGCTGATATTGCCATGGAAACCAGGCAGGAACAGAGCTGCCTGGTTCCTGCCTGTTCCAACCTTTGGATCCTGTAAATTCTAAGATTTTAAAAGGATTTTTGCTTATGTTAGTTAGTTTGCTCTTGACAACCAAAGGCACTCTAACTGATTCTGAGAGCACCAAGTTGGAAGTCAGGTTATCTGGGTTCTGACATCAGATCTGCTATTCAATGTTTGTGTGGCCTGGAATTAGTTGTGTCACCTCTCTGAACATCAGCTTTTTCATTTGTGGAATCAAAATTGTTTAATTGCTTGAACCCCATTGTTACTATCAGTTTTATGATTTTGTGAGATCTATTATTATAGTCAATTACAGGCCTTCTGTCTCTTGAATATCCATGGAATCATTGTATAAATTTGCTTTTCTTCTACATGAAAACCAAACATCTTATTAACATCATGATGAATAAATTAGAATAGAAATTAGATTTAAAAAGCTGAGAGGCCTTTGAAGGCCAAATTGTATGCCTAAAATATTATGATTTTATTACCCTGGAAAGAGATTTGGTAACCATATGGTGCAGCATGGATTAGAAGCTAATATCCCATAAAGCTTTTTTTTCTTTTTCTTTTTTTTTAACTTTTGCTATCCCTTTGCAGTAAATTAGCAAATATCAATTAAGTAACTACTATGTGTTGGGTACAGCACCAGGTACTGAGGATGCAATAGGATGTGGTGAAAACCTCTTTCAAATTAAGTTTGGCAACAGGTAATAGAGACCCAAGAAAATACAGCCTACAGCAGGGAGAATTGTGTGTCTTTCTCATGGAAAGCCCAGAAATGGGCAGACCAGGGTGGGATATGGAGACCCAGGCTCCTCTCCTGCTGTTGCTTTGCCCTGTGTGACTCTCTGTTCCCAAAGTAACTTCACTTCATCCACTCAGGTTGGCTGGTCTAGCCTCATTTAGCTGATCTGCTTTAATGGCAAGAAGGAGAAAAAAAAGGAAAAGAAAAAAAGTTACGCATTGGCTGTTTTTTTTTCTTTTGAGACAGAGTCTCGCTCTGTCACCCAGGCCGGAGTACAGTGGCGCCATCTCGGCTCACTGCAAGCTCTGCCTCCCGGGTTCACGTCATTCTCCTGCCTCAGCCTCCCGAGTAGCTGGGACTACAGGCACCCGCCACCTCACCCGGCTAGTTTTTTGTATTTTTTAGTAGAGACGGGGTTTCACCATGTTAGCCGGGATGGTCTCGACCTCCTGACCTCGTGATCCACCCGTCTTGGCCTCCCAAAGTGCTGGGATTACAGTGCATTGGCTGTTTTTGAGGGAAGGTTTCTGGAAGCTGCCTGAGGAGCTTCTCTCACTGGATGCAAGATAATCATACCACTGCATCTGATGGCAAGGGGGGCTGGAAATATGGTCTTTATTTCTTTTGCTTTATGCCTGGCAAAAAATTAGGGGCTCTATTGTTTTGGAAAGAGAAGATGGATATCAATAAACAACTGGCGGTTTTTGCTATACATGGTGACACAGGTTTCTCGAGATGAACATGTGAGTAATGAGTTAAAATTTGGTATAGAAATGACAATGTCCATGCACACATGAATTCCCCAGTGTCTGCGGCGTAGCGCAAGTAGAGGGAAATTGGGAAAGGCTTCTGGGATGAGATAATGCATAAACTGAGACTTGAGGTCGAAATTAAATTTAAGTAAAAAACATCCTTAGGTTGCCGGGTACTGTCGAAAGTTCAGTGCTCACGATTGAAGAAATGCAAATCAAAACCAAAGTGAGATATAATCTCATCCTAGTTAAAATAAAAAAGATAGGGAATAACAGATGGTGGTGAGGATGTGGAGAAAGGGGAACCCTCATACGTTGCTAGTAGGAATGTAAATTAGTACAGCCGCTATGGAAAACAGTATGGAGTTTCCTTAAAAAAAAGAAAAAAAAAAAAAAACCTAAAAAATAGAACTGCCGTATGATCCAGCAATCCCACTACTATGTATATATCCAAAAGAAATGACATCAACATATTGAAATGATATCCTCACTCACATGTACTTTGCAGCAGTCCTCACAATAGCCAAAATGTGGAGTCAACCTAAGTGTTCATCAGTGGGTGAAAGGATAAGAAAAATGTGGTAGAGGTACACGATGGAATATTGCCCAGCCATAAAAAAAAGAGTGAAATCCTGTCCTTTGCAGCAACATGGATAGAACTAGAGGTCCTGATGTTAAGGGAAGTGAGTCAGGCACAGAAAGACAAAATATCACGTTTTCACTCATATGTGAGACTGTGAGACCTAGCAGGTGGATCTCATGAAGATAGAGAGTAGCTTGGTGGCTACCAGAGGCTGGGAATGGTAGTGGGGAGGAAGGAAGAGAAGCTCATTAATGGGTGCAGATACACAGCTTGAAAGAAGACATAACACCTGGTGTTCCATAGATCAGTAAATTTACTGGAGTTAATATTAGCTGATTTTGTACATTTCAAAATAACTGTAAGATAATGATTTGAATGTCACTAACATAAAGAAATGATAAATAATTAAGGGATGGATATCCAAGTTACCCTGATTTGATTATGTAAATGTATCACATTATCACATGGACCCTGAAAATATGTACATCTAACATGTATCAATTTTTGGAAGTTCAGTGCTAGGGAAACATACATTCTGAGTTACGGGTGCTGGGGAATGATGCTGGAGTAGCAGGTGGGGACTATATTATGGAACCCTTTTCATGTCACCATATGATTCCTGTAAAAAGATTATAAGTTTTTTTATATAAGCCAATGACTTACAAAACTACAATAATTGTAATCCTGTATGCTAGCAATGGACAATTTAACAATAAAATAGCATCAAAAACTACAAAGCACTTAGGAATAAATGTAACAAAAGAAGTGCAAGAAGTACACGCTGAAAACTACAAACATGGATATGAAAAATGAAAGAACTACGGAAGTGGAGACATATTACATGTTCACAGATAGAAGATTCTACGTAGTTAAGATTGTCAATCTGCAGTGGATCTGTGGATTCAACCCAATCCCTGTCTAAGTCCCCACAGGCCTTCTTTTTTCCCCCAGAAATTGACAAACTGATCCTAAAATATATATGGAAATGGAAATGACCTAGAACAGCCAAGCAACTTTGAAAAAGAAGAAAGTTAGCAGACTTACACCACTCATTTCAAAACTTGTGACTAGCCTACATTTATCAGGCAACATGGTTTTGGCTTAAGAATAGACATACAAGCCCAGTGCAGTGGCTCACACCTGTAATCCGAACTGTTTGTCAGGCTGAGACAGGAGGATTGCTTGAGGCCAGGAGTTTGAGACCAGTCTGGGCAATAAAATGAGATTCCCCTCTCTACAAAAAAAAAAAAAAAAATTAAAAATTAGCTGA
>NW_016813202.1:2410281-2454259 GCF_001698545.2 Rhinopithecus bieti
AAAACCCCCCTATAAAAAAAAAAAAAAAAAAAAAAAAAAAAAAAAAAAAAAAAAAAAATTAAAAAATTTAAAATTAGCTGAATTAGCTGAGAACAGTGTCTCAAGTCTGTGGTCCTAGCTACTCAGGAGGCTGAAGTGGGAGGATCACTTAAGCCCAGGAGTCCAAGGGTGCAGTGAGCCATTGTCTCACCAGTGCACTCTGGCATCTCAAAAGAGAAAGAGAAATAGAGAGAGAGAGAGAGTGAGAGAGAGAGAGAGAGAGAGAGAGAAATAGACATATACAACAATGGAACAGAATTAAGAGATCCCAAAATAAGCCCTTATGTGTATGGTCAGTTGGTTTTCAACATAGGTGTAAAGGCAATTCAAAGGGGGAAAACACTGTTTTTTAAACAAATAGTTTAAATATATAATTGCTGGGGCAATTATATATCCATACAAAAAGCAGTGAATTTAAATCCTTACCTTACACTATACATAAAATTACCTCAAAATGAATAACAGAACTAAGCGTAGGAGCAAAAGTTATAATACGTCTAAAAGAAAGCATGGTAGAAAATGTTTGTGATCTTGAATTAGGCAATGAGTTTTTAGATATAATACCAAAACCACAGTCTATAAAAGAAACATTGATAAACTGAACTGTGTCCAAATTAAAACCTTTTGCTCTTCAAAAGATACTGTTAAGAAAACAGCCAAGCCATATCTTCAGAGGAAATATTTGCAAATCATTTATCTGATAAAGACTTGTATTCAGAATACACAGAGGGATCTTACAACTCAATAATACAAATGATTAACTAGAAAATGGGAAAAGAGGCTGGGCGTGGTGGCTCACACCTGTAATCCCAGCACTTTGAGAGGCCAAAGCGGGTGGATCACTTGAGGTCAGGAGTTCGAGACCAGCCTACCCAACATGGCAAAACCCTGTCTCTACTAAAAATACAAAAATTAGCCAGGCATGGTGGTGCATGCCTATAGAGTTCGAGACCAGCCTGCCCAACACAGCAAAACCCTGTCTCTACTAAGAATACAAAAATTAGCCCGGTGTGGTGGTGCATGCCTATAATCCCAGATACTCAGGAGGCTGAGGCAGGAGAATCACTAGAACCCAAGAGGTGGAGGTTGCAGTGAGCCAAGATCGTGTTACTGCACTCCAGCCTAGGTGACAGGGTGAAATGGTGTCTGAAACAAACAAACAAACTTTTTTTAAAAAGTGGGAAAAGACCTGAACAGATACCAGCCAATGAAGACAGACAGATGGCAAATAAACGCATGAGAAGATGCTCAATATCATTCGTCATTAAGGAGTCACAAATTAAGACCATAGTGAGATACCACTTCACCTCCGCTAGAAAACCTATCATCAGAAAAGCAATGATAAATGTGGGTGAAGATGTAGAGAAAAATGAATCCTTAAGGCATTACCTAAGCTGCATTGAAAATATAGATCCACCCCAATATATGTACCAACATGTTTACAGCAGAATTATTCACAGTCGCCAAAGACACAAACAATCCAAATGTCTATCAAGTGCTGAGTGACTAAACAAAATGGGGCATATGCATACAATATTATTCAACAACAAAAAAGAGCAAACTACCTGGTGTGCTACAAAATGAAGTTACAAAATGAAGGAACCTCAGAAACATAATTCTAAGTGAAAGAAGTCAGACTTCGTAGTTTACATATTGCATTATTACATTTATGTGAAATGGCCAGAACAAAGCTATAGGAAGAGAAAGCAGATACAATACTCCCCCTGACCCTGCACAACCCCAGTCCCTTATTGGCACTTGCGCTTTTGACAGTTTCAGTTACCTGTGGTCAACTGTGGTCTGAAAATATTAAATGGAAAATTTCAGAAATAAACAATTCATAAGTTTTAAATTGTGCACTGTTCTGAGTAACATAACAAAATATCATGCTGTCCTGCTCCATCCTACCTAAGATGTGAATCACCCCTTTGTCCAGAATATCCACACTATGTATGCTACCTTCCTGTAGTCACTTAGTAACCCTTTTCATTATCAGATCGATGATCACAGATAGCAATGTTCAAAGGCAATAGTAACCTAATGCTACATCATAATACCTACATAATTCATCTCACTTCATCTCATTATGTAGGCATCTTATATCATCCCAAGAAGAAGGGTGAGTATAAATTACTTAATGGGTACAATGTACCTTACTCAAGTGAAGGATATAGTAAAAACCTAGACTTCACCTCTATGCTATATAGCCACGTAACAAAATTGCACTTGTACCCCTTGAATTTATACAAATAAAAGGGAAAGACCACATTTTGATAACTTTTATTAGAGTACATTATTAGAATTGTTCTATTTTTATTATTGGTTATTGTTGGAAATCTCTTACTGTGCCTGATTTATAAGACAAAAATGAAGTTTGCTCTCTGTAGCATGTGATATGCTGTTTGGCATCATTTTACTGAGAGGAGAACTTCTTTCAAGATTAGAGTCCATTCACTCAAATTTTGCCAGTTCTTTATCCACTAAGTTGATGTAATATTTTAAATCCTTTTTTGTAATTTCAAAATGTTTTACAGCATTTTCACCAGGAGTAAATTTTATCTCAAGAAACCACTTTCTCTGCTCATCCATAAGAAACAACTCCTCATCCATTCACGTTTTATCATGAGATTACAGCAATTCAGTCACATCTTCAGGCTCCACTTCTAATTCTGGATCTCTTACGTTTCCACCACATCCACAGTTATTTGCACTACTGAAGACCTGATCTCCTCAAAGTCATCCATGAGGGATGGAATCAACTTCATCCAAACTCCTGTTAATGTTGATATTTTGACCTCCTTCCATGAATCACACATTTTCTTCATGGCATCTAGAATGGTGAATCTTTTCTAGAAGATTTTCAGTTTTCTTTGCCCACTTCCATCACAGGAATCCCTATCTATGAAAACTATAGCCTTACAAAATGTATTTCTTAAATACTAAGCCTTGAAAGCAAAAATTACTCCTTGATCCATGGTCTGCAGGATGAACGTTGTGTTCGCATGCAAACAACATTAATCTCTTTGTATAGCTCCATCAGAGCTGTTGGATGACCAGGTGCATTACCAATGAGCAGGTATATTTTGAAAAGAATCTTTTGTTCTGAGTAGTAGGTCTCAACACTTGGCTTAAAATTTTCGGTAAGCCATGCTGTAAACAGATGTGCTGACATCCAGGCTTTGTTTTTCCATTTGCAGAGCACAGACAGAGTAGATTTGGCATGATTCTTAAAAGAGTGCTGGGATTTATGGAATGGCAAATGAATTCAAGTGTTCATCTGAATGGCAAATGAACATTGCCTTCAATGTTAGCCTCTAACAGGAGAGTCAGCCTGTCTTTGGAAGCTTTGAAGCCAGGCTTTGACTTATTGTCTCTAGTTGTGAAAGTCTTAAATGGCATCGTCTTCCGATAGAAGGATGTTTTATCTACATTGAAAACCTGTTATTTAGTTTGACTGCCTTCATCAGTTCTCTTGGTTAGATCTTTGGGATAGCTTGCTGCAGTTTTTCCACTAATACATGCTGCTACTTCACCTTGTTGTTTTTTTCTTTTTCTTTTCTTTTTTCTGTTAGGAGTTTGTCGCACTTGTTCGGGGAAAAAATGATAAGTTCCCAATTGGGAGGAGCTAAAGTGACTATTTCCTCATCTCTAAAATGGGGATGATAACTTCATTTTATTAGACCTTACTTCATAAAGTTGTTGTGAGCATTAAATAAGTTTATATGTGCAAGGGTTAGCTCCTGGCACACAGTACTGCATAAGTATTTGCAGTTATTATTATTACTGGCAGTAGCAGTTTGGGTGATGCCTAGGGATCAGAAACGTAGATTTGAGTGATCAGATGAAAGTGGTAATATTAACTCTATAAGGGAGAAGGAACAAGGAATTCAGATGGCACAGGGAAGGAGAGGACAGGAAGAAGGCTGGGACCAGGACCCCTTCACACTAGTGTTCTGTCCTAGGACCGTGAGTACAGCTACAGTCTTAGGTGTGCTTGTAGGTCAGGAGGAGGAAGGAAGCTAGGGAAGGAAATGGGCGCTTTGGTTCTCCCTATATTGTTCTGGGCCCCTCATGGTGCTCTAAGAAGGAGAGAGCAAATTTGTCTACCGAGAAGGACATTGTAGTGGACATCAAGATGCAACTCAGTGCTGTATACATTTATATTTCCTCCTCTTTTCAAGTTGTACCTCTGATTGTGATAATTCTGCTGGTTGTTGGCCACACGCCTCCTGTTTCCCTTGACTAGTCTAGAAATCACTCCTCCTTAAGTTCTCTGCCCTTTTCTCCTTTTCTTTAGTCCGAAATGTTCTCAAGTTGCCTTTGATGAAACTAGATCTGAAATGACTT
Source organism: Rhinopithecus bieti (assembly GCF_001698545.2). NCBI lineage: Eukaryota > Metazoa > Chordata > Mammalia > Primates > Cercopithecidae > Rhinopithecus > Rhinopithecus bieti. The sequence continues at coordinate 2,414,668 of NW_016813202.1, forward strand.
CTAGCTGATTAATTTGTTCATACAATATACTGTGTAACTGGGCAAGAGGTGATATGAACACTCCTTGAAGCCCGCTGGGGAGGACTCTGCTACTGTTTTCTCATTTTACAAAATGAAAGAACATCTATTTATGGCTTTTGAGGACATAGAATAGTCTATTTGATCAAAATTAATAGTACCCCCTCTAGTTCGAATTAAAAAAATATTTATTATGACAATATCTTTGTAAATGGGGAGTGTCTTCCTCTTAATGATTTTCTGGAACTCTAGTGGTAAGATCACATTTTGATTCATGCTAATCCTGAGAGATCATTGAAAACCAGAACAGAGCAGCCTGATTCGATGATTCTTTATAGTGTAGACTAAGAATATGGCTTCTAAGAGTTATTTCACATCTTAGTGAGACAGTAAGATGTGATCTACTTTTATAAATAATATAGTGATTAAATAAAGGTATAAGAGAGAGAAATAATTTATCCTAGAATATAAAGAAATGAAAATGAGTAAGAATAGATAATGTTTGTAGAACTAACTACCTTACTTTATCTAGTATGATTGGAAAATAAGGAGTTCTATTTATGTATGATTCTGATGAGGAGATATTCATACAAAACCAAAGATAATGAAAACCATATTCGACCCTGTGACTTTATTAAATGTAATTTAATTATACTTAATGATTCAGAAAATGCTCAGGCATTGTATAGGCCTTGAGGTTAATGTTTTTGCTCACTCAGAGTACAGAAGTGTGAGTCAAAGCAGGCTCCATCATTGATGGGCCCTGTGGCATACCCAGCAATTGTTTGTAGAAAAATTAGTTTTTGTGCCCTGGCTGGGTGCGGTGGCTCATGCCAGTAATTCCAGAACTTTGGGAGGCTAAGGTGGGCAGATCAGTTGAAGTCAGGAGTTCAGGACCAGACTGGCTAACATGGCGAAACCCCCCTCTACTAAAAATACAAAAATTAGCCAGGTGTGGTGGCACACACCTGTAGTCCCAGCTACTCAGGAGGCTGAGGTACAAGAATTGTTTGCACCTGGGAGGCAGAGGTTTCAGTGAGCCGGGATCGCACCACTGCACTTCAGCCTGGGCTATGGAGTGAGATCCTGTCTCAAATAAATAAATAAATATTAGTTTTTGTGACCCTAAATTAATCATATTTTCTGATTATACGAACTCATATTAAGTAGGAATTTCCAAGAAGTATAAGGCAAGGTTAGAAAAGTCAGATTCATATTAGAAGGACAGAATTATTCAGTGGAAAAAAAAACCCTTAAATATAAATTGATGGAAGTCATTGATTTTGTGACTCATCCTCTTGTAGTCAGAAGTTGACTGTGGTGCAGTAGCCCTTCCCACTGAATTTCAGAAGTTATCTATTTCCTGTTATAGATCCTCAACAATATATTTTAACACAGTCAATCTCTATAGTTTTAAGGTAGGAGGCCAAGCCCATTGCTATTCTTTATGTTCAGTCTTTATCTTCATAGATAAGTTTTATGAATGTTCCCAGAATTTCAAGATTTACACTGGCAAATGATTTTAAAATAGTTCTGATCATTTCCCGGAAATTTCTCCTTCACTCTCCCTTTCTCAGACCAGTCAAGTTCAATTTGGATGATAAACTGGTAAGATACATATTCCCCTGGGAGAGGAAAGAAGGAAGTGGACTACTACACCGTTAGAAAAAGCTCTTTCAATATTTATTAAACCATCTCTGGTATAACCCCATTTCTGTCTCTTCAAATATTTAGAGTAGCTCAATTAGCTTTAGAAGGTGGTTTCAGAGAGCTTTCAGCTAGTTCATGGCCACAGACAGATGGCACCGGATGACTGGAGTGTGGAGGAAGTCTACCCTCTAAATGAGGGCGAGGAGATGTGGAAGCTACAAGCGTGAGGACTTTTGGCAAGAACATAGCTTGTGGCTGCCAAGAATTCCAAGGTCAGAGAAGAGGTTTAGAGATTTCACTACCGTGGGAAGTTTCCCATCGTCTCTTTCCTGGATGCATTTTCTCAGAAGTGTTCTAGCTGTAAAGTGCTAGCATATAGCTGCAGAAAGAGGGGACTTTTTCTTGGGGAGTAAGGCCTGAACCAGAAGTCAATGGGCCATCTGTTCTGGCTTTATCAGAAAGTTGGAATGAGGGAAGCAGAGGAAAATTGTATCTGAAGTCTTTCTAAAGTACCAGGCATTGCATTTTCCAACTTTGTTTTTTAAAACCCCACAAGTTAAGTATGGTTTTCCTTCTTTCTTTTTTATTTTACTATTTTATTTTGATTGAATTTTAGACTTACAAAAGTTGCAAAATAGTACAGAGGTTTCCTGTTTACCTCTCACTCAGCTGCTGCTGCTGTTAGCATTTCATGTAATCATAGTTGAATAATCAAAACCAGAAAATTAACATTAGTATGATCCTATTAAACTACAAGCCTGTTCCAAATTTCATTGTTTTATTCAGATTTTTCTTTCTCTGTTTTCTTTCTATTTAAAGATAGGGGCACCCAGGCATAAAGTAAACTTACCTCAGGGATATAATCAGCCCAGATCTGATGCCAAAGCATGTGATTTTTTTTTTTAACTACCCCGTGCTTGATCTAATATTTTGGAAAGAGCTTTAGGCTCCAGCACTCTTCAGGAACTCTCCAGTTCTTTTCCTGGATCTGCCTTTATTAACTGTGCATCTGGATACAAGTCATTTTTCTGTGGATCTCAGTGTCCTCACTTGTACTTTTATGATCATTTTATTGCTGCATTTATAAGATTCTACTTATGATTCCATCATCTAATTGGGTTTATCTCTCCATACGTTGGGTTTCTCATCTGTTCAGTGGGCTCAATGCCCACAATAACCTTTATAGAAAGATAATATCACATTCATTTCTGTCATTTTTTTTCTATGTAATAAACTCTTTTTAACCTAGTGGATTTTATTTATATTTATGTGATTTTGTTATGCGTACCATTTCTGTGTATTAGCAATTTAGACAGGGCATGTTATTTCAGCTCCATGATTTCTGGGGGCTCAGGTGGAAAGTTACATGGCTGGGAGGAGATCACTTCTACAATGGTTTCCTCATTCACATGTTTTGGCATTGTGGCAGGGGTGGACAGAGCACTGGGCTCACCTGATGCTCTATTGACAAGAACATCAACATGTGGCCTTTTCAAAATAGCAGCGTCACTAGTCAGTCCGCTGCCATGGTCAGTGGCTCCCCCAGAGCCAGTGTCCCAAGAGAATCAAGCACCAGCTCCATGGCTTTTCTGGCATAGCCTGAGAAGTCACTCAGTGCCGCTTCCACCACCACCTCCTGTTGGCTACCAGCGACTCATAAGGTAGACTAGATCCAAAGGGCGAGGCAAGTTGGAGTTCCCCTCTTGGTGGAGGAATGGCAAGGTCACATTGGAGAAGGGCTGTTGGGATGAGAGAGATTGAGGGGAAACACCTACCTTCAGAAAACACAATCTGCCACAACGCTAAGTAAAATAATGATCAGGAGTCCCCAGCCAAATAGAATATTCCCTCAGGGTACTTGGTTCATCAAATCACTTCTGTTTGTGAAGGCTTTTTTTTTTTTTTTTTTTGGAGGTGACACAAGGTCTTACTCTGTTACCTAGGAGGGCAGTGGAGCAATCACGGCTCACTGCAGCCTCAGCCTCCTGGGCTCAAGCAAACCTCCCATCTCAGCCTCTGGGACTACAGGTGCATACCACCATGCCCAGCTAATTCAGCTAATTGTTCTTTTTTTTTTTTTTTTTTTTTTTGTAGAGAAGGAGTCTCACTGTGTGTCCCAGGCTGGCTTTGAACTTCTGGATTCAAACCATCCTCCCATCTGAGCCTCTCAAAGTGCTAGGATTATAGGTATGAGCCTTTTTGCTCTTGAAAGCAAATAAAACTCTGTCCTGGGCTTTCAGGCTCCATACCAATTGCCTGCCACCTTAGAGACCTTACCTCTCCCTCTAATTGCTGCCTTAGGCTTTTTACCTGTAGATGGATTCTATTACGTTCTAATATGCAGCACTCCCAGCCTTTGTCACTTCCAAGCTGGGCAACCTGAGCAATCTCTTTAATCTTTATGAACCTCTCACTGTAGGCATGAGATGGTCGGGATCCTATGGCCTCCTACAGTTCTCATATTCTCTCAGTGCACGTGTGCACATGGGCGTATCCTGTACAAGGGTTTTATTTTGCTATGGCAGATTCCTCCTTTTCCCCAGTTGACATAAGTGAATTTTAAGGTCCTGGGAGTTCCTCATCAGAGCCAACCAACCTTTGTATTGTCAGTTCATAATTATTGCCGTTTCAGATCTCAAGTCTGCCTTCTGAAAGCAAAAGCCACACATATTCTTATACATTTTAAGGTCCAAATAAGTAACATAAAAAGATAATTCCTGGCTAACACGGTGAAACCCCAGCTCTACTAAAAATACAAAAAAAAGTTAGCTGGGCTGAGGCAGGAGAATGGTGTGAACCCAGGAGGTGGAGCTTGCAGTGAGCCAAGATCGCGCCACTGCACTCCAGCCTGGGTGACAGCAAGACTGCGTCTCAAAAAACAAAAAAAAAAGAAAAAATCATGAGAATTTTAAATGAAGGCATCAGAGGAAAAAACAGAGGGGGGTGGGGGGAACCTATTTCAATTATAATGTAGTTTCTGAAACTTCAGACTTCAGAATTTAAAAAAGCAAAGCCAAAATGCCTGTGTGGAGAATAATTTGATAACATAAAGAGTTTGGGAAATAGTTATTTCTTATTCTTATCAATGGTGGCAGTGGCTTCCTTTTGTCAATTTCTGCTTCTGCATCAATGTTCAGCTCAGTGTCACCTGCTCATGGAATTAAGTAGGTCAGATTTCCTAGGACTATTTCTTCTTCTAACACTTATCATCATTGTAATGGAATCAGTCCATTGTTGATTGTCTTTTACCTCTGTTTTTGTATAAGATCCATCAGTGCAGGGGTGGTCTGGCTAACTGATTATCTCCTCATGCCTACTACACTGCCTGGCTGCTAACTGCTGCTCAGAAAAGGTGGACTGTATGAAGGAAGAATGTGTAGTACTTCCAATCATTGAGACTGAGATAGAGCTATCTCTCTATCCAATCATCCTAACCATGAGGCCCTTTGAGATTTGCCTTCTCTCCAGCATGGCAGAAGCAAGGGCTCATAGACAAGGCTGCTCCTTCCTCTAGCCTCCTCTCAAAGATTGCACACCATGACAGTAGGAAGCTTACTGTTTTGCACATTTTGGAAAAGCATTTAATATTCCTGCAGACAATTTATTTGTGTTTTTCACCTAGAGGTAAGATGGATTTCCTTTTTTCCTTTTCATTTTTCTAGGAGAGCATCTTTCTTTGGCCAATGTTGTTCTCTTCTTTTACAAATGAGCATATTAGGGAATTTTTATGAACTTGGGTGCTCTCATCTTCATCACCCTTGGTGTACTATCTAGCCACAGGGAGCTGCTTTTTCAGATGCAGCATTGCCCTCTTGATTGTGTGTAAACTTTCTCCTGGCTCCAAGCCCAAATTTCGAGTGGTGTTGAAAATGTCAGCTCCTTTGAGTAGGTCTCAACTGTTTAGTACCAAAGGATCAACTTTTTCTTACTCTCACCACTGCTAAATGGCACTCTATTCAGTGGCAGCAAAACAGAGCCAACTTATGGAAACTGCAATTTGAAAGCTGGCATACAGTTCTTGTTTATATCTAGCTCAGGCTGGACTGTTATCACTGTTGATAACTGTACCTAACAAGTTAGAAATAACCAAGCTCAAGAAAGTATTCATACTTTCACCCTCTCTGTCAACATGAACTTTAAGATACTTACTAAGTCATATGCTCAAAGAGAAGCTTGGTGGAAATATCATAGTCACTCAAAGGCCTGTAATATCTCTCTAAAAGGCATATCAAACATTTCACATCCACAGCCTCCCCATTCATTCATTCATTCATTCATTCACTCATTCATTCATTCATTCACTGATTCATCCAGCCAGTATTTGTGGTGCAAACACTATGTACCAAGTGCTGAGGATATAGCCTTGAACGTGAGAAGCGTCCTCCTTACCCTAGCGTATCTTGTTCCATTTTCTGAGAGAAAAAGCTAAGTATTGAATTTAAATATTTGTTTAAAGCTCTTATGCTATGAGCAATGAGGTCAGGTATATTATACCTAAAGAGAGTTCATATATTTGCCACACGTAGGAGAAATGCATAAATTATTTCAGTAATTTAAGGGTGATTCTTTTACTTTTCCTTTCATTACAGAGATATATCTAACATGTATTTTTCTTACCACATGTTCTCACTTATAAATAGGAGTGAAATAATGTGTACATATGGATTCAGAGAGTGGAAGAATAGTCATTGGAGACTTGGAAAAGTGGAAGGGTGGAAGGGGGATGAGGAATCAGAAATTACTTAACGGGTACAACGTCCACTATTTAGGAGACGGATACACTAACAGCCCAGGCTTTATCACTAGGCAATATATCCATGTAACAAAACTATGCTTGTACCCCTTATATTTATACAAAATTTCTAAAAAAGAAAAAAATCCACATTTTCCTTGCACCTTTTCCCTCAGTTATCTATCATGCAGTGAGTGCAGGACCACAAACAACTTTTGTAGGATCTAGGTCATCTCGAGGTCAAACTTCTGTTAAACATCTACATACGGTGTGGCAATCACTGCGCTATACTATGGAGAGAATGACAAACCATAGTGGGCCTGTTCAGAAAAGCTTGCCATGGAGAAGATGAGACAATGCAGATTGAACAACTCAACAGAATGACTGACTATGAGAGGGGCTAAAGGGGACAGACATGGGCCTTCGTGCTATCTCATGAAGTACTCTATCCACTATATGTACTTTGTGATATTTATATTCAAGTAAAGTTAGTCTCCTGGTAAGTTTTCAGTAAACCACAATTGACCCAATTATTGTCATAGATTTTCTTTAACTTTTATGGTGGGAAGAAAGAGACTGCATATCCTGCTAAATGGCTTGGGAAACTGTATATTATTTAGATATCCATCAATAATAGACTAGATAAAGAAAATGTGCCACATATACACCTTGGAATACTATGCAGCCATCAAAAAGGATGAGTTCATGTCCTTTGCAGGGACATGGATGAAGCTGGAAACCATCATTCTCAGCAAGGTAACACAGTAACAGAAAACCAAACATTGCATGTTCTCACCCATAAGTGGGAGTTGAACAATGAGAACACATGGACACAGGGAGGGGAACATCACACACTGGGGCCTGTCGAGGGGTGGAGGGCTGGGGGAGGGATAGCATTAGGAGAAATACCTAATGTAGGTGACGGGTTGGTGGGTGCAGTAAACCACCAAGGCGTGTGTATACCTATGTAACAAAACTGCACATTCTGCACATGTACCCCAGAACTTAGAGTATAATTTTTAAAACTTTTTAAAAATAAATATATGGTATATATATATATTGGTCACCAGTCATTAGACAAGGCATTTCATAAAACACTTTTTTTTTGGAGGAACTCCAGATATATGAGGATAAAATCTTAGGATTAGAATGGACCTTAATGACCATCTAACTTATTCCTATCTTGTACAGAACCACCATTTCAAAATGTACCTGAGCGTTTCAATGAATGGAACACTCACCAACATAATAGCAACAAAAATACTCAGTGTTTTCTATGCATTTACAGAACATATTTTCTCATTAAATTCTCCTAGCAACCCTGCTAGTTTTCAGAAAAGCTCTAATTATTCGAAGGTCTTCTTTATACCAAACAGAACTTTCTTTTTTTTTTTTTTTTTTTTTTTTTTTTTTGGCAATATCTAATTTATGATCCTGATTAACCCTCTGGACCAAGAGAACAGGCTAATTCCTCTTTCACGTGACAACCTTTACAATTTTGAAGGTGCTATTATGTTCTCTTTCTTTAATCATTCCTTCTTTTTTTTAGCATTGCCTTTCTGGGATCTAACCCTTCCTTTCTGTTCCACCTATTCTTGCTTGCCAGGCTTTCCAGCAACCTACTTGCTCCTCTCTGAACACAATTTTACTATCTTCTTCTTTAAACTGGAGCTCTGGGAATTGAATGCAATATTTCAGGTATCTGAGCAGCAAGTTGCACAGTATGATTCTTACTTACTTTGATCAGGACATTTTCTTTAGGTTAGTGGGAGATAGTACAGCTTAGAGTTGAGAGCATGGGCTCTACTCCTTAGCTGTGTGACTTTGAGCAAGTTACCTTGAACTCTGAGCTTTGGTTCTCTCATTTAAAATGTGAGAATCATAATATTTATGGAACAGTTTTGTTGTGAGAATTTAGCAAGGTAGTAAGATAATGCATGTATCCTCTTGGTCCTATTAATAATAACAATAATTGTATAGCTCAAGTGCTCTGATTTGAGGCCAGAAAATCATACCATTCATCCAGATGAAGGCTTTCACCAACAGAACCCTCTTGGTTTCTCTTATCCATGAACTTTTAAGTCTGGTCTCAGTCATCCTGTAGAACAGTAGTTCTTCAGCTTCTCAGCATATTAGAATTGCCTGGAGAGAATTTAGAAATTCTAATGCCTGGGCTATACCTCAGAAATCAATGAAATCATAATTTCAGGGTGAAGACCAAGTATGAGTATTTTTTTTAAGCTTTAAGATTATTTTTATGCACAGCTAAGTTTGAGAACCACCGCTTTAGAATGTCAGTGATAAAAGGAAATTAATAACCATCTCATTCAACATCTGCTATCTTAGTTAGGTCAAGTGATGCTAGCAGCTATAAAAATCACAACCACAAATTTCAGTAGCTTAACACAATGAAAGTTTATTTCCCATTCATGCTAAGTCCATGTGGATGTCCCTGGTTGGCAAGAGGACTTCCAACAAAGAAACCCAAATTCTTTCCTCATTCTTTAGAGTTCTTCTTAGAAAGTCATTGTATTAGTCAGGGTTCTCCAGAAAATCAGAACCAATAGAATATGGGTATGTCTATGTGTGTGTATATATAAAGTGTGTATGTGTGAGTATAAAATATATATGTGTGTGTATAGAGAGAGAGAGAGAGAGAGAGAGAGAGAGAGAAAAGATTTATTTTAAAAGTTGGCATATGTTTATGGAAGCTAGCAAGTCTATAATTTATAGAATAGGCCAGAACTTTGGAAACCAGAGAAGAGTAGATGTTTCCATTGAAGTTCAAAGGCCATCTCCTACAGAATTCTTTTTTGCTTGGGGGTGGTCAGTCTTTTGTTATATACAGGCCTTCAACTGATTGGATGAGGTACATTCTTGTAGGCAATCTGTTTTATTCAAAGCCCACTGATGTGAAGGTTGATCTGATTCAAAAGTACGTTCACAGAAATGTCCGAAATAGTGTTTACCTACTTATCTGGGTGTTGTCGCCCAGCCAAGCTGACACATAAAATTAACCATCACAGTCACGTATGAGTAGGCTTCATTGACCAGCTCTGGATGTGACATTTACATCTGCCCATATTCCACTGACTAGTTCCCAGTCAAATCCCTATATCCATGGACAAAGGAAGCTGGGAAATGTTCGGGTACATGCTCAGGAAGAAAGGAAACAGGCGGGTGATCATCTAGCCAGTCTATGCCACATGTGCATTTTTAAGACATGGAGACATAAATGTTCACTCTTATTAAATGATAGAGACTTGTGTACTTATTTCTTCTTTTTTAAACTGAAGTGCAGAACCTAATCTTTGTCTCTAAGTTTTTAGCTTAATGTCTCTTCTCTTATCTTCTCTTTCTTTTTCTCTTTCTCTCTTTCTCTCTCTTTCTTTCCCTTCCTTCCTTCTTTCCTTCCTTCTTCCTTCCTCCTTTCTCCTTCCTGCTTCCTCCTTCCTCCTTCCTCCTTCTTCCTTTCCTTTCCTTTCCTTTCCTTTTCTTTCCTTTCTTTCCTTTTTCTCTCTCTCTTTCTGTCACCCAGGCTGGAGTGCAGCGGTGCAAACATAGCTCACTGCAGCCTCGAACTTCTTGACTCAAGCCAGTCTTCCTGCATCAGCCTCCCAAAGTGCTAGGATTATAGGTGTGAGCCAACCTGCCTGGCCCATGTCTCTTTTTTATTGCAAAAGAAGCTTAATTATTAATATGATTATAAAAGTATTAATAATACTAATAATTACATGTCATTACACGAAGAGTCCACCTGCCCCAAGGCTAGAGCAGTTCTTCTGATAACCCAGGAGTGTTTGAAAGAAAACTGTAACCAACCCACATAATTACAGCATAGGATTTCTTTCCCAGTATTTTCTTTCTTACTTAAAAAAAAAAAGGACAAGAGGAGGAAGGGTGAGAGGAGGGAGAAAGAATTTTCTCTCTGGGATAGACTTTAGTTTCAAAAGTTCTCAACACTGGCTCTACATTGGAACTACCTGGGGAGCTTTAAGAACATTCTGCGCCTGGACTCTTTCTCTAAACATTGTGATTTAACTGGCCTGCAGTATGGTTCAGGCATCAGTATTTTTAAAAAGATCTTTAAGTGAATGCAGCCAGGGCTAAGAATTACTTCTTTAAGATCTCTAGGTTTATGTAACAAGGGTACGAATTCCTTATTTAGCCCAAGATTGTTTCTTTTCAAAGTTTCTTTTATTAGCAGAATTAAAATCTGGAGTTGCAAATTTGGGTATTTATTTAAATAAAAAATACATTTGCTCCATGGTCTTTTCAAGTAAGCAACATAACAAAATGAAGCAGACCATACAGCAGTCAGGTGAAAAAAAACTAGATGATAGAAGCTCTGAAGTAGAAATTTACTTCCTATTTACAAATTAGGTTAGAGATTAGCAAGTCCTGTGGTATCATGTACAACAGAAACAGACAACATGGATTGTCAATAAACAGCAATTTAGGATCTAGGTGATTTTTTGAAGAAGCCCAAAGCAAGCCATCTACTTCCTTGATTGGCATGATCCTTGCAACTGGTAGCTTTGACATTCAGTTAAATCAAGAATAAAAAATTGAGGATGTTTTGACATAATTTTACATTTCTTAAGCTTTTAAAATAGGGGCATAATGTGAGTAAGGATATATACCTTATGAGTAAAGGCTTAACAAAGGAATGCTTTCTCTCCCCTTTTGCATGAAAATTCGCCCTTATCTTTCTAGCTCTGTTTCTTTGCAAACATACAAAGGTGGTATGGTTCAACCTTGTCACTAGGCAACATTGTAAAGTGACCCCTGATTGGTACTAATGGGTATCATTCCTGTACTGGGTGACCTATAAATACCTGAAAGGAAGCCATAACTCTGGCCGTCCCAGAGTGTGACTCAGGTAACTGGCACATATCTAGTGGGGTCCCTGCAAGCTATGCTATTAGTCCGTTTTCATGCTGCTGATAAAGACACGCCTGAGGCTGGGCAATTTACAAAAGAAAGAGGTTTAATTGGACTTACAGTTCCATGTGACTGGGAAAGCCTCACAAGGCAAAAGGCAAGGAGGAGCCCGTCATGTCTTATATAGATGGTGGCAGGCAAAGAGAGAGAGCTCGTGCAGGGAAACTCCTCTTTTTAAAACCATCAGATCTCATGAGACTTATTCACTACTATATGAACAACATGGGAAAGACTTGCCCCCAGGATTCAATTACCTCCCACCAGGTCCCTCCCACAGCATGTGGGAATCCAAGATGAGATTTGGGTGGGGACACAGCCACACCACATCACTATGTCTATGAAGTTATTACAAGAGATGTGAGGCATGTCGCTTTTCAGTCATGATGCCCTCACACCAGCTGGATGTGAGCCTTGTAGCTCCTGACAGTGGGTGAACTAGTGCAAAACTCCCCCAGAAAGCAGAGCACTTAATGCTTTCCTGCTGGCAAGCTGCCTCTCTTGTCCTATAGCTTCTTAGCCAGTGGTTCTCAAAGTGTGGTTCCCCAGTCCAACAGCAGCAGCATCCCCAGAAAACTTGTTAAACATTCTAATTCTGGGAGTTCAAGACCAGTCTTGCCAACATAGTGAAACCCCATCTATACTAAAAAATATTTTTTAAAAATTAGCCAGCTGTGGTGGTGTGTGCCTGTAATCCCAGCTACTTGGGAGACTGAGGCAGGAGAATCACGTGAACCTGGGAGGTGGAGGTTGCAGTGAGCCGAGATCGTGCCATTGCACTCCAGCCCAGGTGACTCCATCTCAAAAAAAAAAAAAAAAAAGAAAACAAAAATTATAATTCTGGCCCCCCCCACCCCGTAAGCCAAAGGAGTCAGAAACCCAGGGGAAGGGGAAAGGACCCAGAGAAGCAGTCTGTTTCAACAGCCCGTCTAGGTGATTCTGACACAGGATCTAGTGTGAGAGCCATTTCTCCAAGTGAACCCAATATCAAATGCAACTTACGTGGAGTTGAGTGTTCAGCTGAACACACAAAAATGGTTTTTCTCTGTTAGGTACTGTGTGTTAATTATACTCTAAAGTGTGTTAGGGAAATGCACTCACCTTCCCAATGGGTGTAAAGTGTTTTTAGCATTTATTGGGGGCTCCGTTTGACATGTATTATACAGATAAAAATAATATAAGGTCAGAGATATGGTTCCTATTTTGGTGAAACTCACTGAGAATAAATTTTACATATTAAATCCCGTTTCCCTTAAAACAAAGAATCTCATCTGGACAAAGGGAAGGAAGGGAAGGAAAAAGATACTCGGGGCTCTTTTGCAAGAAACACATCTGTGCCCTTCCTCCTTAGAATCTGTCAGAATTTGAGGGTGAGGAAGAACATCATGGAATTATACACACACACAAACACACACATCCACATGCACACACAGGAACACAGACACACAAACATATGTATATATTTATGTATAGTTTCACCAGATATTTCATTCCCAAGTGAGTCCATCTTGTTATTAATGCTTCAAGATCTACAAAGGGATAGACCAGCTAAATAGTTAGCTTTGCTCCTTTGAGTTTTGAAACTTGCAAAAATTGATTGAAAACCTCCTGAAAGCTTTTCCTGCAGGAGAGAATTCTTTATTGTCATTTTCAGTGCTACCCTCTTGTGCCAAGTTTAAATGCTCTTGAATGGCCTGGTCTGAACTGGCTCTAGTTTGAGAAAGAGACAATTAGCTTATGCTTAACACATACATAGTTCAATGAGTAAGTGATGCCAATTGTGTTATTGGATAGCCCTTTAGATTTAATTGGAACCTTGATTTTTGCCAGTGAGCCACTTGAAAAGGTAAAAGGAAAGTCTAAAATGTGCATTTAGAAGGCTTTTGTTGGCACAGTGGATTTTTTTAGTCTTGGTGGAGTCTCTTGCTGATCCTATTATGGGGTGTTTTGAAATCATTTGGGTTTTAATTGAGGGAAAGTTTTGCCAGTAGAGTGAATTGCCATGACAGCATCACAATACAAATCTGCCTTTGCACCCCTACTTCCTGGATGACTGAAGTCTCATAGTTTTAAGTGACCCCAACTGAATTACTCTGCTCAGCTGCCACAGCAAAAACCACAGGTTGGGTAGCTTCAACAACAGACATTTATTTTCTCACAGTTCTGAAGCCTAGAAGTCCATAATCAAGGAGCCAGAAAATTCTGTTTCTGGTGAGGGGGTCCCTTCCTGGCTCATAGCAGGTGGCCTACTCACTATGTCCTCACATTGTCTTTCCTCAGTATGTGTGCCTGGAAAGAGAAAGCAAGCTCTCTAGTGGCTCTTCCTATAAGAACACCAATCCTGTTGGATCAGGGCCCCACCCTTATGACCTCATTTAACCTCCATTACTTCCCTAGAGGCCCCATCTCCAAATACAGCCACACCGGAGGTTAGGACTTCAACATATGAATTTGTGGTAGTACACAAATGTTTATTCTACAATACTAACTCAGCTGAAAATGCTGTAAGGGCAATTAGCAGTAATGAAATCATTCAAATAACTAAGCAATCAGGGATAGCTATCAGAGTTGCTGGATTCAGGTTTAACTGACATTGTCAGGACTCTGTCCTTCTACATTTCTCAGCATTGATTTTCATTCTTAGGCAGGCTGTCTTCAAGAGGTGACAAGATGGCCATACCAGTTCCAAGATTATATTGTAACGTCTACCTCAGTGAAAAGGAAACTTTATCTTACCAATTATTTCACTCAGATTCCCAGGATTATGTCTCTTTCCATTTATTTGGGCCACAAACTCATTCCTAAATGAATTACATTGAGAAGAAGGCCAAGTGGTCAGACCTGGATTATGTGACCAGAGAAAGGGTTGGGACAGACATGTTTAATAGCATGAACAGGGAATAAACAAGGAAAAGTAATGCAAAGAAAACCATGTTTCCTTAGAAGAGTGGGCCTTTCCCCAGAAAACTCAATCTCTCTTCCCACAGATATAACGTGTTGATAGGATACTGGTTTGGTTGGTAAAAATGTTTTCCTAAAAGAGCTGCATTTAGAGTCACATTATGAACACTGTTTAAAGACTTTAGTTATAATCATTCAGTATCAAATCAGGTGTATTTTAAATGTATAAGATGAAATGCCATATTTTACCCCTTTTATTTTAATTTTCTTTCTTTTTTTTTTTGAGACGGAGTCTCGCTTTGTTGCCCAGGCTGGAGTGCAGTGGCACCATCTTGGCTCACTGCAACTTCCACCTCCCAGGTTCAGCCTGTTCCCCTGCCTCAGCCTCCCAAGTAGTTGGGACTACAGGCACATGCTACCATGCCCAGCTAAGTTTTTTTGTATTTTAATAGAGATGGGGTTTCACCATGTTGGCCAGGATGGTCTCAACCTCTTGATCTCATGATCTGCCCACCTCAGCCTCCCAAAGTGCTAGGATTACAGGTGGGTGAACCACCATGCCCAGCCTTTATTCTTATTTTTCAGTGTTCATTGAGGTTCAGTGAAGTTTGTCTATTTTTGGAAATAATTTTGTTCACTCATGGTTACACATTCAACCAATGGAGCACGCTGGTCTTGGAGATGGTAGAAGTGCTTGTATAAGATTAAACCTTCTACTGATAACAATTATAAACTCTGGGGAAAAATAGAAAAAAATTTTCAAGTTAACTGAAAGCAACCAAACTCAGATGGAATCAGAGGGCATTTAATGCTTCATACAAGGGAACAACATTGGTTAAGATTCACATTGTCTTCCCCTACAAGGACTTCCCAAATAATATCTCTTGGGTGGCTAGAACTGAGATCAAAAAATAATTTTGAAGTCCTGTTTGCCTGAGGAGTCAGAAAAGAAGTTTAGAACAGCCAGAGTAGCTGGAAACTGGGGGAAGAAATACTAGAAAAGAGAGAGACATAGAAGGAGGGGCTGCAAAATATGTATGTAAACTCCTCTCAAGTCCTTGGTTGACTCCTGATCTGCTCATTTGTTGGGGAAATATTCAAGGAGCCCTAGAGGAAACCAACAGTCCAAAAGGCTGAAAAAGCCTAATAGAGATTTCAACTACTTCCTGGTGCTGGGAGACAGCGTTTGAAGTTTGAGTCCTGTTAAGTTAGAGGGCATTGATAACTATGCTGAACTTTTCACTGAAAACCTGTAAGGGTCACTCCTAGGAATAAATATTATGTATCAAGACTGAGAGATTTGCCCTAAAACTAAGGGCATAACTAAAATAGACATATCCTCATGAAACATATCAAGTCTCAACATAGGGTGATTCATTAATAATTTAATTGCCTGCTAATACAAGACTCAATACTCTTCAAAGAAAGATAATGGATTCTAAAATTTTACAGTGAATCATCCACAATGCCACTATACAATCGAAAGTTATTTTGATCAGGGCACACTAAAAATCACTAGACATAGTCAAGAAAAAATAATTTTATAGAAATATTTCTGATATTGGAGTTAGCAGACAAGTACTCTAAATTAACTATGATAAGCACATAAAGAATCCATAGGAAAAGATAGATATAATGGATCAAGTTATAGTATCCATAGTTAAGATAAAGAATTGGGGAACTTCAAGAAAATAAGAAAATATAAAATTAAGCAAATGGAAATCTAAGAACTGAAATACATAACAGGTGAAGTTTTAAAAAATGCACTGGATGAGATTAACAGCAGACCAGACACAACAAAAGAAGCAGTTTATTTGGTCACAAATCAATAGCTATTACCTAAAATGAGTCACAAATTTTAAAAAAGATTTTAAGAATGAACACATTCTCAATGATCTGAGGGACAGTATCAAGTGATCTGACATACTTTTATCTATTGTCCTTGATGAAGAGAAGAGAGAAAATGAAGAAGAAAAAAATAGTTGAAGAAATCTTGACTGAAAATTTTCCAAATTTGGTCTAAAACAGTCACCTACAGATTCAAGAATCTCAGTCAATAAATAGAAAGAAAACCAGGCCTAAGCCCAGATCTGCTGAAGTCCAAAGTTTGAAAGAAAAATCTAAAGGTCAGCCAAAGAAAAAAGACACATTATATATTGAATAAAAATGACAAGAATTGTTTTAGCTTTTACAATTGACATGTCATTGAATAGTTGAGACCAGACAATGGAATGATAAGTTTCTAGGGCTGAAAGAAATACCTTGTCAATCTTGAATTCTATATTAAAGAAAATGTTTTTAAAATGAAGACATAATAAAAAAATTAAGATAAGTAAAAACTAAGAGAATTTGTTGCTGACAGGTCTATAATATGAGAAATGCTCAAGGAGGGGGTCTTTAGGCTGAAGGGAAATGATACCAGATAAAAAATTAGATCTACTGGAGAGGCAAGTAAAAGACATTGTTAATACATAGATAAAAAAGGCTCTTTTTCTTGCTGGGCATGTTAGCTCACACCTGTAATTCCAGCACTTTGGGAGGCCCGGGCGGATCACTTGAGCCCAGGAGTTTGAGACCAGCCTGAGCAACATAGTGAGACCCTGTCTCTACTAAAAGTAGAAAAAATTACCCAGACATGGTGGCACACACCTGTAGTCCCAGCTAACGAGGAGGC
Source organism: Rhinopithecus bieti (assembly GCF_001698545.2). Classification (NCBI taxonomy): domain Eukaryota; kingdom Metazoa; phylum Chordata; class Mammalia; order Primates; family Cercopithecidae; genus Rhinopithecus; species Rhinopithecus bieti. The sequence goes on from NW_016813202.1 coordinate 2,431,584, forward strand.
TGAGGTGGGAGGATACTTAACCTTGGGAAGTCAAAGCTGTAGTCAGCTGTGATTGCACCGCTACAACTCCAGCCTGGGCATCAGAGTGAAAAAGAGAATTTTTGTTTTAAAACATTATTTAAAATTAACTGAATGTTCATACATGATAATGTACATTAATGACAATGTATTGTGGAGTTTATAATCTAGGTAGAAGTAAACTTTAGCTACAACAAAAGGATTGTGAAGTCTGTACATGAAATTACACTGTAAGAAGTTCTTACATTATATATCAAGTGGTCTAACATTAATTCAAGGTAAACTGTGATAAGTTAGGAATGCATATCACAGTCACTAGGGTAACAACTAAAAGACTAATACAAAAAAGAGCACTAAAAATTCCATAGAGATGTTGAGTATGACTGTGAACAAGCAGGTGGGATGCTGACTAGTTCTTATGCAGACTTCAATGATGTTCTCCCGTTTCCAATTCTGCGGCCAACTTTCACCTCCTGTCATATTTGGTTCGTTTTTACATGAGTTCCGACAGCCTGAGTCAGCTAACTTGAAAGGAGATTCGCATTCAGAATTTGTTCTGATTTGTTTGCGATAAACGAAAAGTAATGACTAGAGCAGAAAGCATTTCATATGCTGTGCTACTGCCAGTGAGATTTACGGTCAGTCATGACACTGCAGAGTCTCATACCCAAGGACATGCTTGTAAACAAGGCATTGTCTATCAGTGAGTCATCATCCTTTGGAAACATTCTAATAGACAGATGACACAACACCCCAAATGTGTTCTGAATCGGCACCATCAATGCAGAGCCCACAGCGTTTGTCTGAAGGTTATTCTCAGGTACACTTCACAAGCAGGTTGGCAATCATTGAGGATGAATAGAAAGCAAAACAAAACACATGCACAAGGACACTCAGACTGATGTAAAGGATCCATCCATTTTCTCTGTGACTGATTTCAGGGACTTTGAGAAAAAGTCAGAGTTACCGTCTCACTGGAGCTGTGGCCCACACAGCAGTGGGAGGAAGTGTTGATGATGAAAGGGACATCTGTGATCTGGAACACAAAGCAGTCCTGCAACAATGTGTAAGCCCTACTTATGTTCCAGGGCAGGCCATTCACTCATTAGACAGAATGTAGAGGACACACTGCTGGTGAGCTGGGCACTGTGGGCAAATGGCCGAAATTCTGGGACTCTTGATTTCTTCAGTTGAAATGAGAGATGGGTCTGAATGATATCCAAAGTCCTTGTGATTCTGATTCAGTGCTGCAGTCAGATGCAACTGAGTACTACCCTCCTGTGGGGACAGCTAGGAGCTTCCTCCTGGAAGCCCACCTTCTTCTCCAATTCTCCTACCCTGTCAGCTTCAGATTCAGCTTTTATTCACACCGCAGGACTGGGTACATAATTTGTGAGGTCCAGCACAAAATAAAAATGCAGAGCCCCTTGTTCATATGCTAATAAGAATTTTAGGATAGGAACAGCAGAGCATTAAACAAAGCACAAGGCCCTTTAAGCTTGGAACCCTGTGACACTCAGGTGACTTACCCACGAAGTTGACCCTGCTCCTGGGTTTTGGATACAAACACTTGACTAGTGATTCAGATTATTCTAAATGACAAAGAGGCAAATATTACATATCTGATGTTGGAATATTTATAAACCATTATTGAATACACCTTCTTCAGTGTATCCAATTATTACATGTGTATTTGTTATTAATTATTATTATTCAATTATTTGTTAATTATAATTTAATAATTATTCAGTTATTACATGTATAATAATTGAATACATGTGATAATTGAATATTAATAATACACATGTAATAATGGATTGACAATTAATGATTAATGGGTGAATACACTCATTCATTAATAATAACATAATTGTTAGTAATGATATTGATTAAACTTGTATAACTTGCCACCATACACAGAATGCTTTTCACCTAACACAATTATATTGGATTTTGAGAATCTTATGAAAAATAAAATTATTTTCCAGATTAGGAAACTGAGGCACTGAGACAGACCATGATTCAAATCCATTTTTTTTAAAACTCTTTGTCCAGTTTCCTTTCTATGATACCATAATGCCTTGCTACATCAATGCCTTGGACTTTTTTTTAAGCTTGATGAAACATAGATTTCATTTAGAAATTTCAAAGTGCTCAAAGTGCAATTCCTCGCAGAAGATTGATTTGACTGGTTTTTATAAACAGAATGGTGTCGCAGCTAGAAAACTAGCCTCAATTCAGCAAACCTTTATGAGTACCAACTGTATACTAGGCCTTCGGTGATGTCTTCTTTTGTCAGGTACAGAGGACACTTAAAGGAATGGCTTCTGTCCCACCACCTCGTGTTGCTCACTACTCGAGCTAGGGTGACGGTGACGGGTCTTCAGTTGCCGCAAAGCTCAGGGATTTCTAAACCTCACAATGAAGTTGCTGTTTCAGAAATAAAATGGCACAGTTCCCACATAATATGAGACTCTTATCTGACTCATAATATGCTATGCCTGCCTTTCATTTCATGATGGAGTCTGGGTGGGCAGGGGATAGGCTAGTGAATAAACACACAGGATCTGGAGTTCAGATTCCAGTTCCATAATTTACTAACTGTGTGATCTTAGACAAGTGCCTGACCTCTCTGTGCCTCTAAAATAGGGGGAGATGTTTATTCCAATAATCCTGGAAAGGATTATTATGTTAACTAAAAAAAAAAAAAGTAAACCGTGTAGTTTGGTCCCTAAAACTCAGACAATCATATATATATACATTTAAAAGGTGGTAAACTGAAGAGTTGATAGAAAAATGTTTCCAAAGTGCTTTTGTTAGCAGCATGGTGACCCATCCAGGAACAGGCAGTGAACTAGGGTGGATAGAGGAGACAGCGAGATGACAAAAATGAATGGAAAATGTCAAAATTGAATCTGTGGGAAATGACATGAATGAAGGAACTGACAAACAGCACGCAAACTCAAGACAAAAAATACTTTAAATAAACTTTAGAAAAGTACAATTAGCCACATCAGTTTATACAAGAAAATAAGAAGTATAATCTTCAATTAATTTATTGACCCAGAACTGCATTATACTGAAAATTTATTTAAAACAATGCAAAAGGAGTTTAGAAATTGTTGAAAACAAATAAGGTTAAGATAATTTGTGGCCAGTTCAGATTTAGTTGATGATAGTTTTGCTTTATGCCAATGCACTCATGAAATATCTATTTGTATCGTGTTTCAAAATAATAGGGGACAATTGTTTTAAAATAATTATTCCTATTCTGGAGAAAATATGATGTAAGCTTATAAATAAGGCATGATCCATCTTTCGGATAGCCTGGCACCTAAGTCAATAAATATTTATAAGTGTTTTTTTTTTTTTTTTTTTTTTTTTTTGAGACAGAATTTGTGCTGGGCCCGGCTGGAGTGCAATGTGGCAATTTCAGGCTCACTACCACCCTCCCCTTCCTGGGTCAAGTGATACCCTGCCTCAGCCTCCGATACTGGGATTACAGGCACGTGCCCCATGCCAATAATGTTCTATACTTTTTACTAGAGACAGGGTTTTGACTGTTGGTCAGACAGCTGGTCTGAACTCCTGACCATCAGGTGACTCCACCCACGACAGCCTCCAAAAGTGCTGGATTACAGAAGTGAGGCCTCACACCCAGCAATATATCTAAATTTATGAAACACTAGAAGTACAGGTAGGCCTTTTTGGAAGGACATTTAGTTTGGTTACCACAAATAGCCTCTATCTTAAATTTTCATATGTTTACGTTACAAAATGTGTCCAGTTTATCCTGTCGACCTCACAGAGAGAGAGTCGGGGAGTCCCTTCACCCGGCCATCCGATTTCAGACCACTGCCCAGCCAGAGCATGATTCGCATCTCAACAAAGCATCCCACTAGAAAGCTTTGCTTTTATCCTGAGCTCTATATCCCATCGTCTCTTCCTTTTTTTTTTTTTGAGACGGATCCCGCTCGTCGGCCGCAGGCTGGAGTGGCAGTGCCGGATCTCAGCCACTGACAAGCTCGCGCCCCGGGTCCCGCCATTCTCCTGCCTCAGCCTCGCCGATGTAGCTGGAACTACAGGCGGCCGCCACCAGACGCCGGCTATTTCTTTTTTTTTTTTTTTTTTTTTTTTTTTTTTTTTTTGTATTTAGTAAGAGACGGGTTTCACGTGTAGCCAGGATGCGTCCAATCTCCTGACCTCGGTGATCCGCCCGTCTCGGCCTCTCCAAAGTGGGGATTACAGGCTTGAGCCACCGTGCCCGGCCTTAATTTTCTTTATTTTATTATTTTAGTTTTTGGAGACAGGGTCTGGCTCTGACACCCAGGCTGGAGTGCAGTGGCATGAACACAATTCACTGCAGCCTCAATCTCCCAGGCTCAAGAAATCCTCCCACCTCAGTCTCCTGAGTAGCTGGGACTACAGGTGCATGCCAGGCCTCCTAGCTGATTTTTAAAATTTTTAGTACTTACATGGTCTTGCTATGCTGCCCAGGCTGGTCTCAAACTCCTGGGTTCAAGTGATCCTCCTGCCTCAGCCTCCCAAACTGCTGGGATTACAGATGTGAGCCACCACACCCAGCCTCTAATGATACGTTTTAAATTATTAGAACAGTGCTTGGTACATGATAAACTCTTGATAATTGCTACCTACTATTATCATTATTATAATTACTATTATTAATGGTAAATTAAAGCTCCTAAGTGTTATTTGTGCTAATGCTCATTACATTCTCCCCATCCATTCTCATGGGGATTTTGTTTTTATTTTTAAGGTAAGCTTGGGGTCTGTTAAATATCACCTTGCTAAATTTCCATTATGCCTACTTCTCTGAATCCGATCCCTTTATTCAATATATTCTGTGTTCCTCTAGGCTGAGCATTATCACACATAGATAAGTGTGTCATCTGTGTGCCCCAGGCCATCAAAGTACTGTTAAAAGTGGCAGAGTGGACAGTGCAGCAGACAATGCCCTGCGGCAGACCACTCGAGACATCTCTCTAAGTTGACACTGATTTAATAATTAATTTTCTTTGGGAACAGACGCTCCGCCAGTAAATAACCCTCCCAAATTTACTATCATCAGCCTATATCCATGAGAAGATAGTTTCTGCATGGACAGATGCAGCATTAATGAAGGCACAGTCCGTGCCTCCACTGGAGCGTCTGTCCTGCCTGAGCGCTGATAGGTTTCTGTCCGTCCCTCTGACATCTCTTAGGTAAGCTTTTACAGCACCGGAGAAGCAGTTAAAACAGCCAAGCGTTCTCTTACCTTGCCTGGCCATCTCTCTGTTAATTGTGTTTATAATCTCTTAAGGTTTCTTAAGAGAAACCTTAAGAGAAATCTCTTTGTTTGCCAGACCACGTCGGCAAATTGGAAAGAACACAAGGATTGTTTGAACAGCTTCTGCAGTGTTGCCGAGGATGTTTGGACTCTTGTTTCTGATGTTGGCATGAAGATGGGGAGGGGGACACAGGTGAAATAGGGAAACCTCTCTCGATTTGCACCTGAGATGTTCCTCTTCGTCAAGATGGAGGTAACTACATGGGGGCGGGGCTGACTGGATTAAAATTAGGGCTGAGGATTAAAATTAGACCAGCTCATTGAAGTGCTTATTTTCACCTAGACAACACATCTGAGGTAGGTGTTGGGAGTAAATTCAATCAGCCAGGTAGAACTCACACACAAAGCACAGCAGACAGAATTGCTGCCGTTTTCCCATCTTTCTTGCCAGCGGTATCGTGGTGTGGTTCCGAAATGCCTCCTGTCCGTAAGCATTACTAAGCCTGGCATAGTCATCCCAACCCTATGGTCAGGGCATGGCTCAGACACAGACATTAGATGCATGGTATGGGGTTTGGATTTTATCATATTCTCAATGCAAGAATTACTACTATTTTTATTTTTAAAAAAGACAAAGATGGGCCAGGTGTGGTGGCTCACGCCTATAATCCCAGTACATTGGGAGGATGAGGCAGGTGGATCACAAGGTCAGGAGTTCAAGACCGTCTGGCCAAGATGGTGAAACTCCATCTCTACTAAAACTACAAAAATTAGCTGGGCACAGTGGTAGGCGCCTGTAATCCCAGCTACACAGGAGGTTGAGGAAGGAGAATCGCTTGAACCTGGGTGGCAGAGATTGCAATGAGCAGGCATCGTGCCACTGCACTCCAGCCTGGGTGACAGAGTTAGACTCCATCTCAAAGAAAAAAAAAAAAGTTAAAGATGTCAGCATTTCTCCACACAACCCCAAAACAAATAAAGCAGAAAGTGTCAGCCTGCATTTTAATCTTGAGCATTGAGCCGTTCTTTTCTTTTTCCAGTGGCAGCAATTTAGTGGACGTTTCATTTGAAGGTAGTTTACGGACAACTGCATCCAAACGTGTGGAAGATCTTGGAGAATAAGATATTTAAAAATTGCAAAATGTCTTCTGCTTGAACATTTCAATTGATTCTTTTGGTGGGTTTGGTTAATGGAGCTTTTCGAACAAGCCCATTATAACTCTCTTTGATATTACCTTTTTAATTTTATTCCTTACTGTAATTACAGCCTGAAATTTTCTTTTGTTTGTTCATTCGTTTGTTAGTTCTCTATCTCCCCAAGCTGAACGTGGGCTGAATGAAGACAGTAGTCTTGTCTGTCTCATATTCCAATGCCCGGAATATATAGGTGTTTAATAAACCTTCACTGAATGAATAATCAGATTTCATAGTTATCTGTCTGTATGATATCAACATGTAAACTATATGTACATACCTGCATATATATGCATATATAAATACACACACACACACACACACACACACACTTTAAAGTGCATACTCCGTACCTGGCACAGTGATGAAAGCATGCATAATTCTTGATCTTTAGAAGGGAAAAGTGGAAAGGTGGAAAGAGAGAGAGAGACAAAGAAAGAAAGGGAGAAGAAAAGAAAGAAAGAAAGAAGGAAGGAAAGAAAAAGAAAGAAAGAAGGAAAGAAAAAGAAAGAAAGAAGGAAAGAAAAAGAAAGAAAGAAAGAGAAAGGAAAGAAAGAAAGAAAGGGAAAGGAAGGAAGGAAGGAAAGAAGGAAGGAGAGGGAGGGAGGGAGGAAGAAAGAAGGTTAAGTAGAGACAGCACTAAGTGCTATGGAGAGAATTAAAGTTGAGCCACATAATGTGGCTGAGGAATTGTGTTAAACTGGGTGTTCACATGGCCTAAGGGAGTGACATTTAAGTTAGGGTCAACATGGAGAGGTGAGCAGGAAGAGACTTTCAAATCAGGTGAGAGCTAGTCCCAATGCTCTAAGGAGGAAATGGGATTGGTGTGTTGGAGGGACGGAGGAAGGGCAGCTGGGAGTATGGTACGTGAAAAAGACAGTGACAAAGAATAAGATTGGGCACATAGATGGCAGTTCCATCTTCTTGTGTTGTATGCCAACGTAAAAAGTTTCTAATTTACTGATAGCAATGAGAACCCAACGATAAACTTAAAAGAAGAATGAAGCCATCCGATTAAGAATTTAAATGTTCATCCTTTGGGAGGCCGAGGCGGGTGGATCACGAGGTCAAGAGACTGAGACCATCCTGGCCAACATGGTGAAACCCCATCTTTACTAAAACTGCAAAAATTAACCAGGTGTGGTGGTGAGTGCCTGTAATCCCAGCTACTCAGGAGGCTGAGGCAGGAGAATTGCTTGAACCCAGGAGATGAAGGCTGCAGTGAACCGAGATCACGCCACTGCACTGTAGCCTGGTGATGGAGCAAAACTCCATCTCAAAAAAAAACAAAAAACAAATTTCATTCTTTAAGTCATGGGGCAAATGGATCGTAACTGGATAAGAATGACAACAGAAAGACCAGTTAAGAAGCTGTTGCATTAGTTCAGACCAGAGATAATGGTCCATGTGATCAGGGTGATTATAATGGGGATACCTAGAAATAGATTATTTCAGGTGTGTTTTGGGGGCTGAGTCAACTGAATTTGCTAGTGGATTAAACATGAGGGCATACAGGTGAAAAAAAAGAAAAAGCACTTATGAAATTACTGTCTAGTAATTACTGCCTAGATTTTTGTCTTGAGTAACAAGCTGCAAAGCTCCAGTCAGCTGTCTAGTACTTCTCCCTAGTTCTATTAATATTTGTCTAGCCTGGGAATTACCAAGACTCTTTACCTTTCTCTCATTACCTGGGACCTTATTAGTATTATTCATAAGAGCATCTTTAAAGTCAAGGTTAGGAAAAGAATCAAGATAGTATATCCTGGCCAGGTGCAGTGGCTCACGCCTGTAATCCCAGCACTTTGGGAGGCTGAGGCGGGTGGATCACCTGAGGTGTAGAGTTCGCGACTGGACTTGGCAAAATGGCGAAACTCTGTCTCTACTAAAAATACAAAAAAATACAAAAATTAGCTGGGTGTGGTGGTTGCATGCCTATAGTTCCAGCTAGTCAGGAGGCTGAGGTAGGAGAATCTCTTGAACCTGGGAGGTGGAGGTTGCAGTGAGCCAAGGTCGTGTCAGTGCACTCCAGCCTAGGCAACAGAACAAGACCCTGTCTCCCCCCACAAAAAAAGATAGTATATCCTACAAATGCTATTTAATTTTTTCCCCACTAGCTAATTGGTTTATGAATAACAAAGATGTTAAAAAATAGTGACAAATGCAGTTGGGCACAGTGGCTCACACCTGTAATCCCAGCACTTTGGGAGGCATAGGCAAGTGGATCATGAGGTCGAGAGATTGGGACCATCCTGGCCAACATGGTAAAACCCCGTCTCTACTAAAAAAATAAAAATAAATAGCTGGGCGTGGTGGTGTGTGCCTGTAATCCCAGCTACTTGGGAGGCTGAGGCACGAGAGTCGCCTGAACCCAGGAGGTAGAGGTTGCAGTGAGTCGGTATTGCGCCACTGCACTCCAGCCTGTTGACAGAGTGAGACTCTGTCTCAAAAAAAAAAAAAAAAAAAAATCACAAATGAATTTAGGGGATCTATGGATTCTGTTACTGATTCTTCAATTTTATGACCATAGATAAATAGGAATGAATCTATTAATAAATAATTTTACTTTTGTGTAACTATGTGTTTATATAATATATGACTATACATATGCATATGTGTATATTATTATTTTATTTTATTTTATTTTTTTGAGACAAAGTCTCGCTCTGTCACCCAGGCTGGAATGCAGTGGCATGATCTCGGCTCACTGCAAGCTCCACCTCCTGGGTTCACGCCATTCTCCTGCCTCAGCCTCCCAAGTAGCTGGGACTACAGGCGCCGCCACCTCGCCTGGCTCATTTTTTTGTATTTTTAGTAGAGACGGGGTTTCACCGTGTTCACCAGGATGGTCTCGATCTCCTGACCTTGTGATCCGCCCGCCTCGGCCTCCCAAAGTGCTGGGATTACAGGTGTGAGCCACCGCGCCCGGCCGTGTATATTATTTTAAACTCAACAGTTCTGATAGCAGGATGTTCAGATATGAATTGGTCCAAAGTGTTTTGAAGTGCTCAAATGGAATTATTGATACTGTTTAACTGTATCATCTCACATAATTGCTGCTCTATGTAAAGCCTATTTAAAACATTGGTGAAAACCCCAGAGCGTGCCATCATTAACATTGCTTTTCATAGGCTCGTTCTCTTTTTTTTACAGAAAATAAGAAGACTAAAGAAACAACGAAAAGACACTTGACACAATGGTTTCTTCTCTTTTGTTGATAAATTTGTCTGACTTTTACAGAGAACTCTCTAAATTTAATTATTTTGTTTTTAAACATTTCTATTCTAAATTGGCAGACATCGCAATTATTACCTTTTCAGAGAGAAAGGAAAAAGAATGCTAGAGTTACCTTAATTTTAATTTTTAGCTAAATGAGTTTCCTCTTTATTCACTAAGAAAATTGTATAATACTCACCTAAAATGTATGATATGCAGTACATATTTTAAGAAATTGTACACCACATCTCATCTCCCTGCCCCCCAGCCCATCCCTGTGATCTAGAGGATAAAAAAACTGAGCAAATGTAACAGTTTGGCCTTTTCTTCTACAACTTCTTCTTCCTCTGGGATCCTTCCAATCCAATGAATTAGCCTCCTCCTTGGGTGTTGACTGTGATTGTTGAGCTCCTTTCTTTGTGCCGTTTCTGAGAACATTTCACCATAAATGGTTCCATCCCTCCTCCTCTATACACATCTCTATTCCTCCCATCATTTCAGGCTCATTCTTTCTAAAGTTTCCTTTAAAGTCTCACCTAACAAACTGGGCTACTCCTATAGTATTTACTTTTGGTAATATTTCGCATTTAGTTGATATGTTCAGATTGTTGGCCATTTGAAAGTGCAAGAGTAGCTCCTGTTGTCTTTGACCTTCAGGTTATCACTTTGGGAAGGTAAGTTTTAACTGTTTCCAATTAACTTCCTTATCTGGATTGTGCATGTTACATCCTTTGGTTGCCAATAGCAAAGATACGAAAATTGTAAAATCCATTACAATTTATAACTATGCGTTCATTATCTAGAAATGTACCTGCCATGAATGAACAAATAAATGAAAAGAGCAGGGATTTATTATATTTTAATTTTTAAACGTTGAGTTGTGGGGTTATGGCACTGGTTTGGGTGATTGCCTGTTTGTGTTTATCAAGAGACTGGGATTATGTCAGGCAGGATTCTTAATTTCAAGCCATAAAATCTTTGATTAGTTTAAAAAGAAAACTCTTTGTTGAAATGATATTCTTTGGAGTACCTGGTGCTCACAGAATCAACGGAAAACCAGGGGATCTATCTTGGAAAGAAGCAGAACTCAGGCTGGGCGTGGTGGCTGCCACCTGTAATCCCAGCACTTTGGGAGACCAAGGCAGGCAGATCATGAGGTCAGGAGATCGAGACCATCCTGACCAACATGGTGAAACCCTGTCTCTACTAAAAATACAAAAATTAGCCAGGCGTGGTGGCACGCACCTGTAGTCCCAGCTACTCGGGAGGCTGAGGAAGGAGAATCACTTGAACCCGGGAGGCGGAGCTTGCAGTGAGCTGAGATTGCGCCACTGCACTCCAGCCTGGTGACAGAGCGAGACTCCATCTCAAATAAGAATAAAAAATAAAAAAAGAAGCAGAACTCAAGGTAAGTCTCGTGGCGGCCAAAAAAATGCAGATGTGATCGAGTGGAAGGAAAGTACTGCAGGATGGAATTTATGGCCTGGGTTTTAATGAGAAAAAACACAGGTAAAAGAATTTTCTAGGTAGCAAGATCACATGCTAAGTGATCAGAACAAAGCAACTCAGGATGGACCCCTCAAAAGCGGCTAGATTCCTTCTATTTTTAGTGCCACACCTCAAATTAGTTGTCATTATTCTTACAGAAATGTTAAATCTCAGAAAATACTAGCCCAATATGAGGGACTCAGAAGCATGTTTCTCTGACTTCATTCCCTCCTGTCTCTGGCCTCTTACTCTCCCCCAAGGTTAGGCATACAAACTAGAATTCCCCTTCCTGAAGGCAGGTCATAGAAACCAGAACCCCTTTTCCCTAAAGCCAGCCGTAAAACCTAAAAATATTCCTCTAACTGCCCCCCACACTCCTCCCCACTTCTGTATAAAAACTGGCCGTAAAGAACTTATCTGACTTGTTTGGTTGTAAGTTATAACACCCGCATTCCAGAGAGGGGCCTGCCTCCTACCCAGAAGGAAGGAAAGCTTCAGAGAGGCCCAGAAGAACCTAAACAGAGAGCTGTTGCTGGGCTTCCCCACTCGGTCTATTACCATCAGATCATTCCCTTTTTGCCCAGTCGTATTTCTACACAGCTGTTCATCCTTTGTTGAATCTAAGCATAAAATGGACAATTTCTCCTGTATCTTTGGCTCTTCATTCTGAAGCCTCCCATGTCATGCAAAACGAGGACCAGATAAATTTGTACGCTTTTTCTCCTGTTAATCTGCCTTTTGTCAGTGATTTTCAGTGAACATTCAGAGTGTGACAGGGAAGTTTTCTCTTGGCCCCCACAGAAAGAACTTTTTTTCCTATTAGGGGATGGGGAAATGAATTAAAATTGCATTTGTTTCACAGGTGAGCTATTTCTGGACTAATAAACTCGACAACTGATGTTATTTTGTTATTGTTCTTTTCTATGTTTGCAAGTCCCACAGAGACAGGTACAGATATACCTCTTTTGTTATTAATATCTATCATAAGATCTGAGTAGGTATTAATGTAAGAATCTTGATAATTTATTCATTCACCTCCTCAACATTTACTGAGTCAAATTGTTGTGGAAGTAATCCAATTAGGGTGTGCGTGGGGTGTGTGTGTGTGTGTTTGCAGGGTTGAGGTAGTGGGCTGAAACAGATTATTCACATTCTCAGCTGAGAGCTTGCAATCTTTTAGGGAGACACGTATAAACAATTAACTATAGAAATTATTTTGAAAAGTATAAAGAAAATTGACTTTGGAATCCCAAAGTCTTGAATTCTGATCCTGGCTCCTACATTCACTTCCCTTTAGTAAGACCTCGGGTAATCATTCAGTCTTAATTAGACCAAGTTTCTCATCTCTCAACTGTAAAGTTGCTATGAAGATTAAGTTGCTATGAAGATTAAACTAATGAGGATTAAATGAATTATAGCATATAAAGTGCCTATTCAAAGGCTTGACACAAGGTAGACAAAAGTAGTTTTATTTTTAAGTTCTTATATATGTATTTTTTAAAAGTGCTATTGGTTCTGAAATGAAGGACTAATTTATTCTGATTGTGAAGGCCAGGGAAGAAATTTAGGGATACATACCACTTTGGTGAGTACAGAAGAGGCAGAAAGTCAGAGAGAAAAGCATGGGATTATGGAAATGCAGGAACAGTGCACACTCTGGTGAGGCTCCAGTGTAATTTGTATGACGCTGTTTCATAGTGGATGGTTCTGGAAAGGAACCGTCCTTTCAGGTTGATAGGCAAAGGAGTTTGTTCTTTATTCTGCTTTTATATAGGATGACTAAAAGCAGGAAATTTTCATGATCTGACACACCTTTAGGAAAAGAAGCCCATTAGAGAATGAAAGATGCATTGCAGAAGTGAGATCCATGAGTAGCAGATCAGTCAGGAAACTCTTGAAATCCCTCAGGCAGAAGATGAACTGAATTAGAGAAGTGGAGTAGGCATAGCGGGAAAGGGTCGTTTCAAAGGACATTGCGGTGGTAGAATTAGCAAGATTTGACAAGTGAACCAGAGAAAGCTGATGATACCCAGATGTCTTACATAGGGAACCAGAAGCGGTAATCAAAGTAAAGAATATAACATAGGGAGAAGGTATGGGGAGGAAAGGTGATTTCTCTTTTAATAGATTGGGACTGATGTATCAACAGGACTTGAAGATATCAGCAGGTAGTTGAAAACCTTGGACTGGAGTTGAGGAGAAAAATTAGGGTTGGAGTTTACACTTGGAAGTCTTGACATTGAAGTGATCAGATGAAACTAACCAGGAATTTAATAAGAAAGTGCAGTGAGAAATTTAATGAGAAACTGAGGAGAGTTGGGGGCAGAATAGAATCCTGGGAAATGTCTGCATTCAAAGATAAACAGAAACTAAACTAAGCAATTATCCAGAGAGAGTGGATGAAATTCAGGAAGGTCTAGGAGTCATGGAAGCTGAACGGGAGGGAGCTTTAGGAAGATGGCTTTGGTTGCCTGCAGTTATGGTCCTGGAGCTCCACTGGGAAACAAGAGGTTGGAGGGGCAGGGGAATGTGTTGCTCTTAGTTTCCACACGAGAAAAATTAGGATGCAAAGGATGTAGGGAAGGAACTAATTTAAGTCAACCAGTGCATCCCTATTAGAGCCAGAATTAGCATCTGGGTTGTCTGACTCCAGCTTGAGTTTGTTAACCTCTTTGTCAAAGATTTTCTGAATGATCAAGTCATGGGAAGAATTTGATCTGGGTATTGGTTACATGGACGTGTTTAGTTTCTGAAAAGTCATTGTGCTATACCTTTAAGATATAAATAAGTATTTTTCTGTCAGTATGCAGCAATTAAAAGCTTTTGTAAAAAAATCATGGGAAAGAGAGAAAAAAGGAACAATTTGTGAAAAAGGTAATATTTGAATATCTCATTAATGTAAGCTTCATTAACTTTTTGTTATTATTTTCAGTTCCAGATCACCTCTTACAGTTGTTTGTGTTAAATTTTGGGTATAATTTATTTTCACATGAGATTAACTTCAGCGGTCACTTTAACTGAAGGAACCAAGCCTTTGGAGTTGTTATTAATAATTTCAATAAAATTCATCTAACATGTATTTTATATTTCTATGTTAGGGTTATTAAACTGTATAATTTTATTTAATCCTCATACAGGCAGAGGAAGCAAGTACTTCTGCCACCCACATTTTGCAGATGAAAGATCTAAATGCTAGACATGCTCTATGACCTGCCAAAGGTCCTACAGCTAGCAGGCAGTAAAGCTTGAATTCTAACCCCTTCTGTGTGATGATAGCAGTGGTTTTTCTGATTGATGGACTGAGGTTCATCAGTATCCTGACACTGACTAGTTGTCAGCTAAAAACAGAGTAACTATATTTATTTTCATCTAGAGAAACACAGTAGATATCTGCTGTTGTTTTCATTCCCATCATACTTTCTCCTCTTTTTTTTTTCTGGAAGCCACAGCTTATTTTGAAAGGGAAGAGGACTAGACTTCTATCATTCATGCCATTAAAATCCTCACAGATTTTGGTTTTTTCTTGCCTTATTGCATTGACCAGCACCTCTAGTACATGTCAAATATAAATAGCACTGGCATTTTTACTTTGTTCTTGATTTTAGAGGAAAAATTTTTAATATTTTACCATTCAGTATAATGTTTGCTGGAAGATATTTCTAGATACTCTTTACTAAATAAATAAAGTCATTTTTTTTGACTCACTCTGTTGCCAGGCTGGAGTGCAGTGGCATGATCTCAGCTCACTGCAACCTCCGCCTCCCAGGTTCAAGCAATTCTCCTGCCCCAGCCTCCCGAGTAGCTGGGACTACAGGGGCAAGCCACCACGCCCAGCTAATTTTTGTATTTATTTTTTTTTTTTTTACTACAGATGAGGTTTCACCATGTTGGCCAGGATGGTCTTGATCTCTTGACCTCATGATGTGCCCACCTTGGCCTCTCAAAGTGCTGGGATTACAAACATGAGCCTGGCCAATAAAGTCCTTTTTTAATTATTTGTTTGCTAAGGGCTTTTATCATAAATAAATCAGATGAATAATCAGATGACTTTTTTTTTTTACATTTCTTGAGATGATTGTTTCCTTTTATTCTCTTCATATGGTGAATTACATTAACTGATATTACATGTTATACCAGTTTTCCATTCTTGGACTAAACCAAACTAGGTTATGATATATTACGTTTTTTCTGTATTAGTGGATTTGGTTAGTACAAATGTTTAATGGTTTTGCATATGGGTTTATGACAATGATCAGTGTTTGATTTTTCTTGTAAAGTCCTTGTCAGGTTTATTATGGAGATTACGATAACCTCAAAAAAAAAAAAAGAACAGCTGGAAAATGTTCTGTTTTTTCTGTTTCCTGAGAGAACTTACGTAAGATTGGTATTTTCTTTTTCCAAATGTGTTTAGAAAAATTTATCAGTAACAACATTGCTGTCATCAATTTTCCTATGAAAAGTTTTTACATTATAAATGTATTTTCTTTCACAAATATAGAAATATTCATATTCTTAGGAATGATACAAGTTTTCTTGTGTCAGTTTGGTTAGCTTGTGTTTTCTCAGAAATTTGTTCATTTTATCTCAGTTTTCAAATGTGTTGGCATACAGCTACTCAAAATATTCTATTAACTTTTTAATGCCTATATGATCTCTAAAAATCTCATTGTTTATTATGGATTTTTTCTGCCTTTTTTATGATCAGTATTGACAAGTGATCATCAACTATATTAGTCTTTTCAAAGGACCACTTTTTTCTTTGTTATTCCTCTATCATGTGTTTGCTTCAGTTATATTGATTTCCACTCTTTTTATTTTTTTCTAGTTTTCGTTTCCTTTGCATTTAATTTGCTCTTTGTTTTTTAATTTTTTGAGTTTGGTGCTTAATCATTGATTTTTCAACCTTTGTCTCATGTATATTTTAAATATAAATTTCTTTCTGAGCATGACTTTATTTGAACCTTACAAGTATTGAGATGTTACATTATCATTATTGTTTCATTCAAACTATTTTCTAATTTCCCTTGTAATTTCTTCTCTTGCTCTTGAATTACTGAAAAATACAGTCTATGTTCCAAGTCCATGATATTTTCTACTTATTTTTCTTACCCATTTCTAGGTTAATTCCATTTAGGTTGAAACATATACTTCACATTTCCAAAGCTTTGAAACTAGGTAGATTGGTAGGTAGGTAGGTAGGTAGGTAGATAGATAGACAGATAGATAATGTTTAATTTTGGTAAATTATGTATTTGGGAAGAATATTATACACTTGTAATGTTTTGAATATTTCAACTAGATCAAGTTTGCAATCTTTTTTTTTTTTTTTTTTTTTTTTTTTTTTTTTTTTTTTTTGTCTTTTATCTCTTTACTGATTGTTTGTCTGCCTGGTCCATCATTTGCTAAGTATTTGTATGAAAATCTCTCACTACAATTGTGAATTTATATATATCTCCTTTTACTTCTGATAATTTACCTTTGTATGTTCTGACACTATTTATTAACTGTGTACAAGTTTTAAAATGTGTCTTCCTCATGGATTGACTTTTATCATGATGGAAAGTGATCTTTATCTCTAGTGGTGCTTCTTGCTGTACCATCTACTTTGAGATTAGGATACTTTGATTAGTATTTTATGGTATATATATTTTCTATTTTAGTTTCAACTTTTATATTCTTATATTTAAGGTGAGTCTCTTGTGTCATATGATTATATTTTAAATCTAGCCTGAAAATGTTTATTATTTAATTGTAGTGTTTAGTCTATTTATATTTAATGTTATTGTTAATATATTAAGTTTAAAATCTAGAGTTTTACATTTATTTTCTAATTAACCCAGCATACTCTTTATTTGATCTTTTTTTTTCATTCTTTTGGATAGATTCAGTATTATTTATTTTTTCATTTCTTCCCAATACTAGCTGGTCAGATATATATTCTTTTACCATTGTATTAGTGCTTACCCTAGCTTATGAAATATAATACATCCCTGAAATTCAAGTCTAACATAAATTACTATTTTTACCAACACTAACTCAGTGCAAAAGCTAGAGTACACTTTATCCTCATTTACCCATATTCTAATTTATGTCTTCATGTGTTACGATTTTCTAAACACTTAAGAATCCATAAGACTTTAGTATTATTGTTTTATATAGTCAATATTCACTGTTATTTATCTGCATATTTATTCCTTTTAGTTACTCTTCATTCCTTTCTGCATTGCCAAATTTTTGTTCGTCACTGAATTGTATCACCTCATTTAATCTTTTAAATATTTTAATCACTGTTATCTTAAAGTTCCTATCAGATAAATACAACAACTGCATTTCTCATGGATATTTGTGCACTGTCTGGTTTTCTTTCCCTCTTGCTAGCTGGTCAAATCTTTTTAATAAGCTATTAATTTTCCATTGAGTGTCATATATATTAGATGAAAACTTGCAAGGTATTTTGAGGCTTAAATGAATGTGTTTCTCCATGCTGTCTGATGACTTCAAACAGATGGGATTCATACAGATTTTTTAGTACAAATTTACTTCTTCTTGAATATCCTTTAGTATTTTCTCTGTTCATCTGCTGCTGGTGCATTTAGTTTTTATTTGTATGAAAATGCCTTTATTTTGTCACCTTTTGTATTGCACTTAATACTGATACGTAATTACAGGTTGACCTCTGCCCCTACCCCTTTCTAAAGATATCTTTCTACTGTCGTCTGGCTTCCATTGTTTCCATTGAGAAGTCAGCTATTAGCTGTCATTCTTATTTGTCCTCCCTTTGAAGTTAATAGATTTTTTTTTTTGAGACGGAGTCTCGCTCAGTCACCCAGGCTGGAGTGCTGTGGCCGGATCTCAGCTCACTGCAAGCTCCACCTCCTGGGTTCATGCCATTCTCCTGCCTCAGCCTCCCGGGTAGCTGGGACTACAGGCGCCGCCACCTCGCCCGGCTTGAAGTTAATACACTTTTATCTCTATCTCTTTCTTTTTTAAAGATTTCTCTTTGACTTTGGTTTTCCGAAATTTAACTATAATGCATCTATCTGTGTGGTTTTCTTTGTATTCATTCTTCTTAAGGCTCACAGCACTTCTTGAATTAACAACAGTTAATTCAGTTTGGAAAAATCCTTAGTAACAATCTTTTCAAATATTGCTTGTGCCCCATTTTTCTTTTCACTGTCTTACTGAAATTTCAATTACATGTGTATTAGATCTTTTCATTATGCCTGTCACATAAAATTTGCATGTGCTTTTCTTTATTTTCTGTCATTTTTTTCTCCCTCTTTTGTTCTCAATATTTACTCTGACCCATCTTCCAATTCACTACTTTTTTCAATAGTCCTGTATGTCCTATTGTTATCTCTATCTGTAAAGTTTTTAATTTTGGTTCTAGAATTTATATTTTCTTTGTTTTTATAATTTTTTGTTCCTCACTGAATTGTATCGCCTTATTTAATCTTTTAAACATTTTAATCACTGTTATCTTAAAGTTTCTATCAGATAAATACAACAACTGCATTTCTCATGGATATTTTTGCACTGTCTGGTTTTCTTTCCCCCTTGTGAGCTAGTCAAATTTTTTTGTTTGTTTGTTTTGTTTTGTTTTAGATGGAGTCTTGCTCTTTTCACCCAGGCTGGGGTGCAATGACATGATCTTTGCTCACTGCAACCTCTGCCTCCCAGGTTTGAGCGATTCTCCTGCCTTGGCCTCCTGAGTAGCTGGGATTACAGGGGCCCGCCACTACGCCAAGCTAATTTTTGTATTTTCAGTAGAGATGGGGTTTTGCCACGTCGGTCAGTCTGGTCTTGAACTCCTGACCTCAGGTGATCCGTCCACCTCGGCTTCCTAAAGAGCTGGGATTACAGGCATGAGCCACTGCGCCCGGCTGGTCAAACCTTTTTAATATGCTGTTAATTTTTCTTCTATCAGGCAGCTAAGTGAGATGCCAATCACCTTAATCCTTTAGGAATTGAGCTGACCTAAAACTTTTCTTAAATCTTTTTAAGGGCTATTCTATTTTCTGTTTACACTCACTCGCAGGGTGAAGCCCTGTAGATTCCAGACTGATATCCTAAGTCTTTATCCAAGGATTTTTCATCCCTGGAAGGCACTAAACTCAAATTCGTGTTGTCCTTCTCAGTGCAACTTTTAAATACTCCTGTCAACCTCCAAGCCTTTAGTAACTGCTTTGGGGGTGAACATCTCTTGGCTTCCCTCTCTCAGATTATTTACCCTAAAGCCCCTCTTTATGTTGATGGCTCTCTGATGACTTCAAACTGATGGGTTTTGTACCTTTTGTTCAGCATTTATAGTTATTTTCAGTAGGAAATTTGTACAAAATAAACTAATCTCCATTGCCATAAGCAGAAGTTAGCTTCATTTTTTTTAAAGAACAAAACCCTTGCCTTTGCAGTTTTTTTATTCACTTTCTGAAAGTCAGTGGCTTCATTTTAAATTTCCATTACTGAGTTTAGGGAATAGATTACATCCAGAGGCATGAGAAAGTTGGAGCCTCCATCGCTGACTTGTTAGAATATAGCTTTTAGTTAGAGCTCCACAGCAGACATTTCTTTACAATTTTGTCTGATTTAGGACCAGTTGTTAGGCTTCATAATTCAAGTCCAAGAGTCTATTATACTGATAAAATTCTAAAAAAGTCATGTTTCTGTTGAATGTCCATTGGTGCCCAGAAGTAGCAAGCTGTAGAATATGGGATGTGAAGTTTTGTCTTTTCTCAATATAATTTTTGCCTTTGTTGGGTTTCAAGGAAAGCAGAACAAAAATCTAAGGGAAAATGATGATGAAAATGTAGACAAAATTAAGTAAAGAAAATTAGGAAATAAAGTTGGAAGAAGAAAAAATTTAGGTTCTGTGTAGGTGAAATAAATTGAAGACTAATATGTATTGTGCTGTCTAACGAATATAGACGGTGCTTATATTCATCCAGGACTAGAGATTTCTACAGAAGAATAGAAAATCAACAATTTAAATGGTGACAAGGGAACTCCTAAGAGAGTATTGTTGGCAATGTTCTATTTGTCTTCCACATCAACTAGCATGATTTATTCACATGTTCCAAGCATATTCCAGGAACATTCATTCAGATACTTCATCTCCTAGAGTGAAAATTAATAGTTCTTTAATCCTTCTTTGCTGATCTCACCTGAAAGTTATGTTCTTTCCTCTGACTTTCTGGCGCAGAAGTCTCAGTCTTAACACACATTCAAGTGTTTGTGTACTGTCTGTTTCCAGACCCTGTCCCTACTTGGTATGAAACTCAATCTTCTCAAATTGTGTAAGTACTCTAGGTCCTTCTGGAGAAGTATGCTGAAGACTGCTCTAGACTATTTGTCTGTATGTATTTAATTTATCCTTATTGAGCATATGTTAAGCAACTAAACACTATGTCCAAATTTGGTGTTATAAATTCAGGCAGGATGAATTGATTGATAATACCAGCTAGATGAGACACACTAGTTGGAAATCACGTTAGCTAATTTTCAGGAACCAGGATGTTAGAAATTATCATTCTAAGAGACCTGACCAAACATGGTGGGGGCCAACTCCATGTGCTAACACAGGAGGGTGTCAAAGAGAGCCTGAGACCCAGATCCAGGGGGATACTCAGGACCATCTTCAGGTGCAGTAAGCAATGGATGAGGTTTTGAGGGAGAATTAGGTTAGAATAATTCTTGGCTTAGCCATGTGATTATGGGCTTAGGGAGGACAAATGCTTCAAAATTAGCTTAAGAGTTTACTTAAGTCTGATCTTGTAGGTTGTAAGAAAAGGAAGCAAGGAGGCTGTAGACAAGGACAATTTAGAGTTCCCAATACAAACGTTTGTGTTATATTTAAATGACATGTTTAAATCCTATCCTAGAGATGTGTGGCCCATTCTATGTCATTCTTCAGAACCTGCCCATTATTATAGTTCTTTGAATACAGGTTTTGGGTTTTCTGAAAGAGGCTGTTTTGTACCTTAATTTTCTCCATTGTGTTTAGCATAAGAGTACTTAAAAAGTAGGTGCTTAAAATATTTTTTCAAGTAGGTATATATGTGTGATTTTTAAAATATCTCTAGTGGCTAGATGGATGTTGAATTCAGCCTTTGGATTTTCCTGAACTCTTGTTACTGTGGGGTCCTGAACTTGCCTTGGGTGTGAGGCAAGAATGAAGTGAGGAGTGAGAAACAGAAAGTCCTCCTCATTTTCTGTTTTCTCCTATTTTCTTCTTCTCTCACCTGGGCTCTTTTCTGATGGGGAATAGCAGATTGGTCCACCAAGGGAAAAATGTCACAAAAAGGAATTTGTTTCATGGATAAATATTCGTGTTTTGATTAGGCCTATTTAATGTACCAGAAAATCATCTTGATCGATTCATTTAAAACTACATCCTGGGTGACTTCTGTTTCTAGAAGCTGAAGTAGACATTCTTTTCCTCTTCCTCCAACTAAGTACAACTTTGTATATTAAGTAAAAATTCTGAACATGTGCATAAAACATACATAAAGGACTCTGAAAAGTGAAGAAAAGAAACATTTGAGCTGGGGTCTTTGGGACCTGAAAAGCCACATGGCAGTAAGTTTTTAATGCTGAAGAACTGGAATCCTGGACATGCCGACAGGCGCAGACAGAAAATAAAACCAAGCCAAATCAAAATCAAAGCAAACCAAACACACATACACACACACACAAACACACACGCGCACACACGCGCACACACCTGTTTTCTCTAGTCAAATGATCAGGAAAGGGACAGGCTGGCAAGATAGAGAGATTTTAGACAATAACCTTTCTATTCCAGCCAAACACCACAGAAAAAAATGTGGCCCCACCTCTACTCATGTTAGCAGAGCCTGAGTAGAAAACCTAGACTTTGACCCTTGTGAGGTTCTGATGAGACCAAACACCCTCACCAGGGCGATGACAGAGGAAGCCCAGGAAGGAGCTTGAATTTACATCTCTGCTTTAGATGGTAGTAAGGCATCCCTGCCTGCCTATGAACAACTCTATACACATGAATTTGGCAACTTAGATGAAGCAGGTCAATTCCAAACAAGCTACAAGTAAACCAACATGAAATAGAGA
Source organism: Rhinopithecus bieti (assembly GCF_001698545.2). Taxonomy (NCBI): domain Eukaryota; kingdom Metazoa; phylum Chordata; class Mammalia; order Primates; family Cercopithecidae; genus Rhinopithecus; species Rhinopithecus bieti. The sequence continues at coordinate 2,453,869 of NW_016813202.1, forward strand.
ATTTGAATGGCCCTATGACTATTAAGGAACTTAAATTTATAGTCTAAAACTCCCCAAAAAGAAATATCTAGGTCCGGATGATTTCACCGGAGAATTCAACCAAAAGCTTAAAGAAAAATTAACACCAATTCTACACAATCTCTTCCAGACAAAAGAGTAGAAGACAACACCTCTCAAATCGTTTTACGAAGTAGTATTACCTTGACCCAAAACCAAAGGCAATTCAGAAAAGGAAACTAAAGACCGATATATCTCCTAAATATAAATAAAAATATATTTAACAAAATATTAGCAAATATTGGCCGGGCGCGGTGGCTCAAGCCTGTAATCCCAGCACTTTGGGAGGCCGAGACGGGCGGATCACGAGGTCAGGAGATCGAGACCATCCTGG
>NW_016813202.1:2454470-2486784 GCF_001698545.2 Rhinopithecus bieti
AAAAAAAAAAAAAAAAAAAAAAAAAAAAAAAAAAAAAATTGCAAATATAATTCAGCAACATATAAAGAGTTACACATGATAAAGTGGGATTTATTTGAGAAATGCAAGGGTGATTCATTCTTTGAAAATCAATGTGTTTAATTGTATTAACAGGCTAAAAAGACTCACATGATCATATCAACTAATTCAGAACAAGCATTTAACAAAATTAAATACTCATTTATGACAAAATTCTCATAAAATAACAATAGCAGAGGCCAGGCATGGTGGCTCACTCCTGTAATCCCAGCCCTTTGGGAGGCCAAAGAAGGTGGATCATGAGGTCAAGAGATCAAGACAATCCTGGCCCAACATGGTGAAACCCCATCTCCACTAAAAATACAAAAATTAGCTGAGTGTGGTGGCATGTACCTGTAGTCCCAGCTACTCGAGAGGCTGAGGCAGGAGAATTGCTTGAGCCCAGGAGGTGGAGGTTGCGGTGAGCTGATCCATCATCTGCTTACATTTCCGTCTTATCCAACATGGAATCCATTGTCATAGCCATATGCTAGTAATGGATAAGAATAATGGTTAGATGGCCGGGCGTGGTGCCTCACACCTGTAATCCCAGCACTTTGGGAGGCTGAGGCAGGTGGATCACCTGAGGTCGGGAGTTCGAGACCAGCCTGACCAACATGGAGAAACCCCATCTGTACTAAAAATAAAAAAAAAATTAGCCAGGTGTAGTGGTGTATGCCTGTAATCCTAGCTACTCGGAAGGCTGAGGCAGGGGAATTGTTTGAACCTGGGAGGCAGAGGTTGCGGTGAGCCAAGATCACACCACTGCACTCCAGCCTAAGCAATGAGAGCAAAACTCCATCTCAAAAAAAAAAAAAAAAAAAAAAAAGAATTATGGTTAGGAAATGTAATTTGGGGAAAAGAAGTTTGAAGAAAAGCCATAGCAATCAGGTAAAATGCTAGAAAAAAAAAAATCTTAGATGATGTTTCTTGTGGTCTTTTGCATCAGTTGATAAATTGGACTTAATCAAAATTTGAAACCATGTTACTTTATGAATGTACCAGTATTGTTTATCTGTTTGCCAGATGGAGGATACTTGGGTTGTTTTCAGATTTGAGAAATTATGAGTAAAGCCTCTATAAACTTTCATAAGCAGGTTTTTGAGTGAGCATCAAATTTCTTTGAGTGAGTCAGTGTGGTTAAGTATGTAGTTCGTGACATTCCTTTATTATCCCTTAAATATTGATGTCTTTGCCATGTTTCCCATTTTTTCCCTGATATTGATAATTTGTAACTTCTCTCTGTTTATCTTGGTCAATCTGGCTAGAAGTTTGTTGTTTCTATTCATTTGTTTCTAAGGATCAGATTTTGATTTTCCTGTTGGTCTTTTTTTTTTTTTTTGCTTTCAATTTTATTGATGTCTTCAGTTAACTCTGTTATTTCTTTTCTTCTGTTTGTTTATGGGTTTAATTTGTTTTTCTATTTTTCTTTCTCTAGTTTATTCAGATGGGGACTGAGATGCTGTTTTAAAAATTTAGGCATTTGGTGGTATTAATTTTCATCTAAGCGGTGTCTTGAATGCATACCACAATACTTAATATGATGTGGTTTTTTGTTTATTTAATTCAAAATATTTTCTAATTTTTTCGTGACTTCTCTTTGGCTTCTGGTTATTTAGAAGCACGTTTTTAAATTTCACAACATTTGAGGACCTTCCAGCTATTGTTCTGTGATTGAGCTCTATTTTGATCTTTCAGGCAGGAAACATAGTTTGTATGATTTTTAGTTTTCATGATTTGTGAAAGTTTGTTTTATAGCTCAGAACACGGTCTAATTTGGTGAAAGTTCTAAAAGCACTTGAAAAAATGTATATTCTGTTCTTGTTGAGTAAAATATTCTGTAGATATTAAATCCACTTGATCGTTACTGTTATTCATGTGTTCTATATCCTTACCTATTTTTTTATTTGTTCTACTAACCACAGAGAAATTGTGGTTGAAATTGAAATCTCCAGTCATCACTTTGGATTTTTCTGTTTCTCTTTTCAGTTCTATCCGTTTTTGCTTCATGAATTTTGAACCTCTGTTGTTAGGTGGTCATAAAGATTTCATATTACAATAAAGTGGAGTAAATCCTTCAGACAAATAGAAATAGAAATTTCTGTTTATTTCTTGTTAAGAAGTTATCTTAAAAGCAGAATGATCTTTATATGTAGAACATGTGGACACAGTTTCTTGTGATGTCCTTAGACCTGACTAGTGGTTCTCAAATTTTAATGTTAAAAATCCTATAAAGGTATACACACAAATTCATGTATATTTCATGGATGATTTAAGGAATGTACCAGAATAAACTTAACTCTCTCTGATTTTTCTGTTGTGGACATACTTTAGAATATTACCTCCTGCAAAAGTCCATTTCCATAATATTTTCTTTCGCCTTTATTCTGCTTGAGAATGTCCAATTCAAAGGTTACTTCCTCAGTCAAACTTCTGTGAACTGCTTTTTTCCTCAGTAGATTAATTCAAGCTTTTATAACTCTTCAAATATATTTCTCTCATGGAACCTGAAATTCTATTGTACATGTTGCTTATCTGTTATCCAAAATGCTTCGGACCAAAAGTGTTTTGAATTTGGGATTATTTTTTTTTTATTTTGGAATGTTTGCACATTCATAATGAGATTTCTTGGGGATGGCGCCTAAATCAAAACACAAAATTTGTTGACGTTTTGTATACACCTTACCCACATAGCCAGAAAATCATTTTATACAATATTTTAAATAAATGGAAATGAAGTTTGTGTTACATACTTAGGAAACAAAGTTTGTGTGAAGTACTTATGTGTGAAACAGGAAATACAGTGAAACTTTCTACTTGTGGCCTCATGTCAGCACTCAAAAAGTTTTGGATTTTGGAGCATTTCCGATTTGGGAATTTCAAATTAGGGATGTTCAACCTGTGTTTCAATACCTATGAGATGCCTTCCAAGAATAACTTCATCATTTGTTTCGACATTGCTTGTCATAGCAACCTGATGTGCAGTTAGGTACTTACAGGTTATTTTTAAATGATGAATAGATGAATAAATGAATATAATTTTTCTGCTATCATCAACAGAGTGGCCAGGTAATTATGTTTTTATTGGCTCTTGACCTCACTTAATAATTGTGAAGTCATGATCCCTAGACTTCTTCACTCAATACATCTTTTTTTCTGCTGATCAATTAGGCAGGATGCTTATTATCACTGAGTGCAATAATAATCCAGTCATTGAATAAGTGAGACTCATTATTTCTCCACTTTTCCTGGTATAATCTTCCTTTTTCTGTTGTTGATTGATGCAAAGTTGCATGAAAATGCCTCGCCTTTGCTTCCAGGATCTACAGGTGAGCTACTCTCAGAGGGTAGTTCTCACTCCCATCAACTCCTGTCCATCTGCCTCAACAGGGTTCTGCTGTCACTTCTTTTAGCTGCTGCTGTCTCTTTCCTGATGAGAATGCCACCAGTGTGCTTTGAATGCCTACGAAATGCCAGGTTCTCTGATGTCCTACGTGTGCCAAGGCGGTACAGAAGTAGAGGGAATATCCCTCTCTCCCTACTGTTTACTTTTCCAAATGTTTCCCATGTGGCCCTGCAGTGAATTCCACTGTTTTACTACATAGAGCCTCTTTCTCTTACTTTCTTACTAGAATTCAGGTGGGAATATGTGGGAGGCCTAGGCTGGAAAACAGATTTGAACTCATAGAAACATTTCTCTTCTCTATAGTGTAAGTTTTGTACTTGACCAAGTTTGACTCCTTTTTCTTTGAGAGTGATTTTTTCCACACAGGAGACTTTTCAATACCATATGTATGTAGATAGACTTCTTGTAGACCTGGCCCACCCATTTACTTGATGTATCTAGACTGTTGAATTCCAGGGGTCATGTCAGCTGTAAGACAGCATGATTTATTGTACTGTGGGTATCTACAGGGCCTGTTTAGTTATTTGCAATAGTATGGGCCAGGCCAGAAAGGTTCTACTCCTGCCTGTTCAGATGGAGCACGTGGTGACTGAGCTGAGCCTTTTGCAGGTGCTGATAGTGGAAACTGAGTGCCACAGATAGGCACGCAACCAAATCATACTGCAATCATTGATGTGGGGAAGCAATTAGTAATGGAAATTTTCAGAAGAAACAGTGTAATAGGGTAACTTACCACACGAATGAAGTTCAAGGATTAAGAAGTGGGACATTGTCTACTTTTATGTCCAAGCAATGACAGTGGTATTTGGGCGATCTCTAATGAGGAGAACAACCCATCTAGCAGACTCTGTTCTGAGTCTGGGCTTCAGGCTCTGGCTAAAGGACAAGCAAGCACACGGCAGAACCCAGAGGATTACCAAAATGAAAGCACATAAATGTGGACCAGAGCACAGTATGTATGCATTTTTCCATTCCTTCTTTAAGAAAAAAAAAAGTTTAGGAGGCTGAGGCTGGTGGATCACCTGATGTCAGGAGTTCGAGACCAGCCTGGCCAACACAGTGAAACCCCATCTCTACTAAATAATAATAACAATAATAATAATAATAATAATAAAATAAATAAACTGAAAAATTAGCTGGGCATGGTAGCATGTGCCTGTCATCCCAGCTACTCGGGAGGCTGAGGCAGGAGAATCACTGGAACCCACGAGGTGGAAGTTGCACTGAACCAAGATCACGTCACTGCACTCCAGCCTGGTGACAGAGCAAGAGTCCGTCTCAAAAAAAAAAAAAAAAAAAAGTGTGAGATGCTGGGTTAGGAAGAAGCCAATTCATAAGACCTGGAAAAACTAAGGCTATGGAATGGGATGAATACTCAATTTTCAAAACAGAGACACAATACCCAGGTCAGAATAGTAGCAAACATAGCTCTCTGCTGGCACCTGAGCGTGTGAGTTATCATTTAGAACACATGCATAGTCACACTAACATTGATGGAGGTGGGGGTTGTGTGTTTCCAATGCTTTGTAAGCCATGACCTCATTCAGTTCTCTCAGTTACCTGGTGAGGTGCATACTGTCTCCATTTTTAGAGTTAAAGTGAGTGATTATCACAGCTGTGACAAATGGAGTATGATTTTTTATTCTTTGGAGCCCTATGCGGCATGCTTAGTTATTTACAACAGCATGGGCTGGGCCAAAAAGGTCCTCGTCCTGTCTGCTGAGGATGGGGTGGACAGTAGCTGAGCTGTGCCTATTGTGTGTGGTGATGGCAGGGACCCAGTTCAGGGACATGAATGGACTTAGTCAAGGACCCAAAATTAGCATGAGGCCAACAGAGAGCAAGAATTCCAACCCAGCCCTTCTCAGGCAAATGTTCCGGCTTTTCTTACATCCCAATGCTATAGGTTGTGACTGCGGTGTACTAACACTTCCTGATCTGTTAAATTAGAGAGCAGGCCAGGAATGGCTCACATCTGTAATTCCAGCACTTTGGAAGGTGGGGGCAGGAGGATTGTTTGAGGCCAGGAATTTGAGACTAGCCTGGGCAACAAAGCAAGACCCTATCTCTACAGAAAAATTTAAAATATTAGCTCGGCATAGTGGTGTGCACCTGTAGTCCCAGCTACTTGGGAGGCTGAGGTGAGAGGATCGTTCGAGTCCAGAAGGTGGAGGTTGCAGTGAGTCATAATCATGCCACTGCACTCCAGCCTGGGTGACGGAGCCAGACCCAGTGTCTTAAAAAAAAACACAAAGAGAGCATTATTTGCTTCCTCCCTGTGCAGCTTGGAGGAAATGTTTCCTGAGTTCTGATGCTTCCTTCCTAGCATTCTTCTGTATCCTCCTGTAACATCTGGCCACCATCAACATAACTTCTTCTAGCAGCTCTGACTTTTAATTCCAATCAGTAGCTTTTGATCTGCTGTAGGCTAAGAAACAGGATCAGAATAATAGCTGGCATTTATTGAACATTGACTCTTTAAGAGGCTCTGTGCTGTCCTTTACATATTTATCTTATTTAATTATTACTACTCTATGGCTGAAGTACTGTTCTTTTATGATTGTTTTACATGTATTTTATTTTTTAGAGCAATTTTAAGATCACGATAAAATTCAGGAGAAATTATAAAGATTTCTCCTATACCCCGTATCCATATACGTACATAATGTCCCCCATTACCAACATCCTCCACCAGAGAGGTACACTGTTTTCAATGAATGAACCTACATAGAGGCATCATTATCACCCAAGGCCCATGGTTTACATTAGGGTTCCCTCTTGGTGTTGTACATTCTGTAGTTTGGGCAAATTTATACTGACGTGTGTCCACCATTATAGAATCATACGAGGTAGTTTCATTGCCTTAAAAATCCTCTGTGCTCTGCCTACTCATCCATCCTTCTCCTCTAACCCCTGACAACCACTAATCATTTTATTGTCTCCATATTTTTGCCTTTATCCAGAATGTTTTGTAGTTGGAATCATACAAAATCCTTTCGGATTGGCTTCCTTCACTTACTAACATGCATTTGAGTTTCCGGAGACACTGTTCTTCCCAATTTATAGACGATGAAATGAAGTCTGAGAAAGCTAAAATGCCTTGCCCGCAATCACACAAACAGCGAATGGCCGGTATGTCTGGAGAGCTCTTGACTCCTACACCCTGCTGTCCTATCCGTAGCAAGGACACACATCAAATGCACAGAACAGTCAGAAGTTCTGAAACCCTTTGACTCTTGAGCTAGTGCTCCTTCTACAATGCCATTGTGTGTGTCAAAGGACGTGTTACTGTAATAGAAGAGTAATTACAGGGATAGAAAATGTATTCTCTATTTGGAAACACTGTCCCACATGGAAGCTGTTCTCTAGAGATTCACTTTCAGCGTTATACTTCTTTGTGGTTGCCATACGGTGAGAAACAGGTGTCGAGGTGGGTTTCTCACATACAATAATCTAGGACTGATAATTTTTTATTTTGAGGAAGAACAAAACACACACACACTTTATGTTACTCTGTTTATTCTTTCACTTTCTGTGTTTATCAAAGATTCCACTAAAGATTCTTATCCACCTCATACCTGGCCCACATCAATAGCTCTCAATTCTATAGAACCTTATAACATTTTGTTTTTCTCATTTCAATGTCTAACTATTAATTAGCTTTTCATGTTATGAAAAGCATCTACCCAACTAGATTTTTGGACTCTTTAAGATCAGGAAATATGTCTTACATTTTTCAGTGCCTATCAAAGTGCCTCGTGTGTGTATGATTTTATGTATATTTGCCAAGTACCCTATCACTAAAACTAAAATGTACTCATGTTTATGGAAACTCTCGGTAAATTATTTCTTGGAAGTCAACAGGCTGTGACACTATATTTTCATGGAATTTTGCGGAGAACTGGACTAATGGGCTTTTTAGATTGACTGGGTATTATTACATTCCCTCTACAATTATTGTGCAGAGGGAAACTGTAGCTCACATGTTGTCCATCTGAATCTGTGCAGTCATTAATCATGTGCTTGTGGGGACTAAATATGCGGTAAATATTATGAATAACAAAGGATCCTCGGAGCTAGACTGTGATTTAGTGGAGATGTTCTGCCTGTGAGACTCCGCTTAGTCGCCGGCTGCCTTTTTTCAGCATGTCCAATGGGAGGGCTGATCTCTTAGCACTGACTGATTAATGATTAAATCGCTTTATCAACCAAAGTTTAAAAATCTGCATGGTGGCTCATACCTGTAATCCCAGCACTTTGGGGGCTGAGGTTGGCAGATCACTTGAGGTCAGGAGTTCGAGACCAGCCTGGTCAACACGGTGAAACCCTGTCCCTATTTAAAATGCAGAAAAAAATTAACTGGGCATGGTGGTGCATGCCTGTAACCCCAGCTACTGGGGAGGCTGAGGTGGGAGAATCGCTTGAACCTGGGAGGTGGAAGTTGTAGGGAGTCGATATTGCGCCACTGCACTCCAGTTTGGCCACAGAGTGAGACTCTGTCTCAAAAAAAAAAAAAAAAAAAAAAAAAAAAAAGAAAAGAAAAATCTACTAAACATTAAACTATTGTTTAGATTGAACATATCAGGCACATCCCCACCATGATAGACCTTATAATTCAGTAGAAGTACAGGCAGTGCAGGCACCATGATGGAAGATAATTAGCATGTGTCTTTAGGCTGGGCTACAGTGTAATAAGCCCTTTAGTATCTTACACAGTGAACACTGAAGGTACTGAGCAGAGTTTGACAGCATATCAGTCTTACAATAGGATCTACAACTGATGCACAAATTATAAATGGAAATGGTAATTGATAAAATGTTTCCTTCTATAATCCCACACATCTTGAGTAAATAAGCTGATTACATTTTAACTGGATTCTGGTATCAGATTCAAACCTGATATGTAGTTTTTGGAAACAATATCAAAACAAAGGAAACAGATACCTTTGGAGGAGCTCAAAACTGCCTTTATCTTAGGCAACATGTCACCTAGTAATTGGCTTTAATCATTGTCTCTACCCTGTTGACCATGTCCTCCTTCCTGAAACAACACTTTCTTCTCTTGGCTTCTGTGTTCTTGTACACTTTTGGTTTTCCTTCTACTTTCTTGGCCCTCGCTGACTGTTCACCTTCTATGAACCTACAGCTGCTGAATGAACTGCCTGGGTTTGCCCTTGGGCCCTAGTTGTTTCTCTATGTTTAGTCTCTCCCTGAGTGATCACAGCTGGTTCTATGGCTTCAAATGCTCCCACATTTTATGATTCTCAAATTTTATCTCTAATCCTGAACAATCTCAACTGTCTCCTAGAATCTTTTCTCTTTTTTTCTTTTTTAACATTTTTAGAGACAGGGTCTTGCTTTGTTGCCCAGGCTGGAGTGCAGTGGCACCATTATAGCTTACTGCAATCTCAAACTCCTGAGCTCAAGTTATCCTCCTGCCTCAATCTCTTAAGTAGCTGGGACTACAGGTGCCTGTCACCACACCCAACTAATTTTTTTCTATTCTTTTGTAGAGACAGGGTCTCACTATATTGCCCAGGCTTTTCTTGAACTCCTGACATCAAGCAATCCTCCTGCCTTGGCCTTCCAAAGTGCTGGGCTTACAGGAATGAGCCACCATGATTTTCCTGTCCTTGACTCTTGACTTATGTATCCAACTACCTAATTCACATCTCTGTCTTTTTACCAGTAAGCATTTCAAACATAAGGCAACTCAATTGGACCTCTGGATTTTTCTCGACCCTCCTTTTCCTCCCCACTTTTCCCTGACTCAGAAAATGACCTTCTCCAATCAGTTGTTTAAGCTTAAGACTAAGACCTAGTAATTGACTTTCAGTCAACTAGGAAGTCTTGTTGTCTTTGTCTCCAAAAATGTATCTTGAATCTGCTCATTCCTCTACCTGCGCATTGCCACCTTTAGTCCAAACCACCAGGCTTTTTCACCTGAACTTCTGCAGTACCCAATTGAGTGTTCTTTCTGTGTCCACATTTGCTTCTGTGGTATTCATTCTGCACTCAACATGCATGGTGCTATTTTAATACTCTTAATACTATTAATTACATCACTGTTTATAACCCTCAAGGGGCTTGTTATATTTACAATAAAATCCAAATTTATAAATATGTCCCTAGGTGATCTGACCAGTGGGGCCCCCTTTACTTCCATTTTCTGTTGTATACTCCATTCCTGTCTAAGCTCCAGGCTCCTGTTGCTTATTTTCCCTGAACATGGGAAACACATTCCCTGCCTTGAGGCTTTTATACTTGCTGAACTCTCTCCATCAGATGCACTTCTGTGGCTGTTTGCACGCTGGCTTCTTCTCATCACTCTGGTGTCTACTCACACATCACCGCTTCGGGGAGGCCTTCCTTGGCAAGCTCTGTGGAGTAACCTACTGCTCTGTTACTTTATGACCTGATCTGATTTTGCTTTCACAGGCATTTTATGGTCTTTTGATTGTTATAGGTGTCTTTCCTCCTGCACTAGAATGTAAGACCCTTGAGGGCAGGGCACTTGTTCATATTATTGATGATTATCTTCCAAGTCAATCAAGCAGAGCACACACCAGGTGCCCAGTAAATGCTCCTTGCATAAACAGTTTCGCTCCATGCATGGCCTTAGGCGTCCTCTTCAGTCTTTCACTTTGGTGAGATGGTGACATATCCATTGTACTCATGGCCATTTTAGTGCTGGAAAGGCAGAGATTTCCTTTTGCTGAAGAGTGCCTCACATCCAACCTCGGTACTTCTGAAGAGGAAGGCAGCACAGGAGGCTATCAGAGGAATCCACCATGAGGCCTCAGTCTTGTGTTTGTCCATCTTTCCCTTAAGTCATAAGTCTTCAGAGCAGAGTCTGTTCCCTCATAAAGTTAATATTTCAGTCAGCCATATCCAAGGCCCACCGTTTCCTGTAATGGGGTGACTGCAGAATGTGTGAGCTTTGACTACCCCAAATGCAGCATCTTTATGTAAAAATGTAAGCCCCAGTGCCTTGTTTCCTGTGACATTGATTGAGCCCAAATCTTAGACTTTCATGTATTGTTTCTGGGTTTAGGATCCTCAGCCAATGAGAAAACTTTATAAGACTCTTCTAGGCAACTAAAATGAGTCTAGAGGGAGTGGGGAAATGAGCTTGAAGATTCTGGCTCAGAAGACACTGACCCAGAAACAACTATCAGCACTTTTCCCTTCGTCCTTGAAGTGGGTGCTTAAACAAACAAGCAAACCAGTAACTCAGTTTTTAAAACAATGTCCTGGGTAGCTTCAGTCTTTCCAAAGCTCAGCTCTGATCATATCTAACTCCTGCTGAACACTTTCAAGGCTTTCTATGCTTCTCAATCCTATCTTAGGATAATGTTCCCGGACTCTTGACTTCTGGCCACAACTCCCCTTCACAACCTTATCTCCCGTATTGTACTTAAAAGGAAGTCATAATAACAAAGGGGACCTGGGAGCAGGCTGCAACTGCTCTGTTACTGTTTAGGCACATTGGCCAGTTGACTTAAGTGTTCATCATACACTCGGAGGACCATCTCTCATAGAAAAGTGGTAAGTCTGAGGTCCTATTTGTAAAGTGGCTATAGTGACAGCTCTTGCCTTATACTGATAGTACCTACTTTATAGCAGACCAAATAAGATACTGCATGTAAATTACTTGCAAAAAGAATCACTGCTCTTTAAATTTTTAGCTGTTCTTATTCATTCACTATTCTTCTTAACTAAATGGGCCTCTGCACTTGCCGCATGCATTCCCATCTTGATGTGTTTGATCGTAGCTGCTCCTTTGTCCTGCAATGCTTGTTCCTCCTCCCCAACTATTGCTGCCCCATCACTAAATAAAGTCTTCGTAGACATCTGATTTTTCCAGGTTTAACTTTGAGTGACAGCTGAAGCCCCTCTCCCTGCTCTGTGGTGGATTTCTCTCCACCGTGGCTCTGCACACTCCTTTCTGCAAATTCTTGTATTTCCCTAGTGCCCTCTTATGGTATTTATCATGGTCTGGCTAGCATTCTGGCATTGACACAGATGGCCACTTCCTTTTCTAGTCTCCAAGCACCTTGAGGCCTGCAAAAACTCACAAACTTTGGACTAAAGCCTGGTCTTCCCTCTGCAGTGGTTGACCTCTTCTGTATGTGTGGAGTCCTGGGAGGCTATTCATGGAGCATTGGCCAAGGAAGCTGGCACCAGAGAGTCAGACAAGTCCCATCCAAATCTGTGATGGCTGAAGTATCTACACTGTAGCAGTGAACTCATCTCCCACCACTGACTTCTGAGCTTTGCTTTCAGTTATGATGTAAAAATGCTAGAGAATGTTATATGCCTCCAATGTGTAATAGGAGACAAGGATCCCTTCTCTTTTCTCATGTATCTCCCTTCTAAGATTTTCTGTGAGCTGGGAACAGTGGCTCATACCCGTAATCCCAACACTTTGAGAAGCCAGGGTCGGTGGATCACGAGGTCAGGCCTTCGAGACCAGCCTGGCCAACAAGTGAAACCCTGTCTCTACTAAAAATACAAAAAATTAGCCAGGCATGGTGGTGGGCACCTGTAATCCCAGCTACTCAGGAGGCTGAGGCAGGAGAATCACTTGAACCTGGGAGGCAGAGGTTGCAGTGAGCCGAGATCGTGCCACTGCACCCCAGCCCGGGCGACAGTTTGGGACTCCATCAAAAAAAAAAAAAAAAAGAAAACAAAATTCTGTGAATTGGAGTCTAGAAACACATAGAAAACGTTATCTCTTCTGAATACACTAAAAGGAGCTTTCTGGTTTGCTTTTAAGTGTTCATCATACATTCATAGGACCACCTCTCATAGAAATACTCCTTCTGACCACAGACGCATAGGGGAGAAGGAAGAAGTTGCCCCCAGGTACATACTTTTTTGCTAACTTTTTGCAAATAGTCCAGTGTTGAGGTGTGTTCTAGCTTTGGATCCACTAGCTGTTTCCTTGTGTGTAAAATGATAGCCCCCACATAACAAAGTGTTTGTTAAGGATTAATTAAAATACTTCATAGAAAACTCACAGCCCAGTGCCTGGTAAATAGAATGACCGAATTGAGATCTTTAAAAATAAGCACGTGCTTTAGGTGTGACATGCAATGCACTGAGTTCTCAGCAGCATCAGTGCCTCCTCATTCTCATTCTGTGGATCTGAACAAATCCATTTCTTACTTGCTATTGGGAACAGAAGCATTAACCTCTGACAAAATCACACTTTGGACAAAGACAAGTTTTCTTGTCCTGAAGTTTCTCACATTCTGATTCTGGTTGTAACACATAGCAACTGCATTTGTGAATCAAGGCGGTGGGGTGCTTCAGTATCTGATTTTTAATTTTTTCAACCTGAGACCTCAGACAAGGCTGCAAGTTGAAAATTGGGTCTTGTCCTAGAACTGCTAAGAAATATTGGGCAAGTTTTCAACCTATTCATGAAAAAGAATATGTTGCTTATATTTTTCTTTAGTTTCTCTCCAGCAGACCTCAAAGTAGATAGCAAGCCCTGTAATTCTCATTAAACATAGGAACCCAGCACATTTGGGAATGATTTGCATCTTTGACTGGTCAAACTCTGTATATCATGAGTGTTAGGTTAAAATGGAATCAAAAGCATGAATGGTGCTTTCTCACTCATCCTTCTTCCAGGTAAAGTATGGGTGGGTGTGGTAGCTGAGTGTGTCCTGGAAGAATGGGAATATAGGAAAGATTTACTATAAATCTTTGGAATCCTCAAGCTTGACTATGCGAGGGCAGTAATTGGTGGTGGGGGCAGGAAGCAAAGGTTAGTAATTTTCTTTTCATTTTTATTTTTTTAGAGACAGGGTCTTGCTCCTTGCCCAGGCTGGAGTACAATGGAGCTATCATGGCTCATTGCAGCCTCAAATTCCTAGGCTCAAGTGATCCTCCTGCTTCAGCTTCCTGAGTAGCTGGGACTACAGGCACATAGCACCATGCCTAGCTAATTGTTTTTTGTAAAGACCAGGGTCTCACTGTGTTGCACAGGCTGGTCTTGAACTCCTGGGCTCAAGTAATCCTCCTGTCTTGATCGCCCAAAATTGTAGGATTACAGGTGTGAGCCACCATGTTTGGCAGGTAGTTTTCAGATGACCACTAAAATAGCTGCTCTAAATCCAAACAACCAGTTTCAGACTAATCAATCATGCTTTCTATATGCATTAAAATAAAAACTCTTCACTAGTAAATTCCTAAACCATGTTTACATACATTATGATATTTGATATTTGTAACAACTCCATGAACTGAGTAAGACAGGCATCTTTATTTGTATAGGAAAAAGTACAATGCAGGCAATCAAAGTATGAAGATTCACTGGACGAAGTGAGCTAGAGTAGAGGTCAAAGGATGGAGTTCACAGAGTCACAGAGTAGGGCTCAGATCCTAGACCCTCACCTTGGAAACCAGTCACTTTGGCAAGTGATATAAAAACCTATGGGCCTTAGTTTATGCACCTGAAACATTAGGATAATAATATTCATCATGAAGCATTTATTACAAGGAAAATAATTTGGAAACTATATTGAAGATACCAAGGTGGTCTAATCATGTCTTTAAAAAATTGCAATAGCTGCTGTATGCTTTCCTTTCTAGTTATGCCAAGCAAATTCCTCAGCTTTCTCTTGTTGCAAAAATTGGAGAGAAAGAAAATCTGACTTCTACCCATATTCTTAAAATTGTTTGCTTTTTGTGTTCCTTAAGAGAGTATTTCAAACTCTTGAGAAAAACAATAGCACAGTTACTGGTAAATCATCTCCACTACTTATTGCATTCTCTGTGAACTTTGAAAATAAAATTTTCTTTCTTGCTGATTTTGGCCTTTTCTACTTTACAGAAACAGATGACTCATTTCTCAAGGGTTAAAGATGGCAACAATTTAAAGTTTTCAAAGTCACAAGCAAATTAACTGACATCAAATCAAGGCTGAGTTCAGACACACAACCAGATTTGTTTTGTCTTTGGGCTATCAGTTTAAAGCCTGGACAATTCTTTCTAATGTGAGTCCAATTTGCTATCCCCCTATCCTTAAACTACAAATGGTGTCTTAGTCTGTGAGTTTAAGAAAAAGGTACAAATTCCAATAGCTGTTTCATACTGTTCTTTGCCCTCCTAGTCCTATTAGCTAATGGATTTTAAGATGCTCTTATTTTTTTCCTGAGTGACTGTAATTATTTCAAATATTGAACATAATACTTCCCTTATTTTACTATATTACTATTTTTCTTTTGCATTTTCCTTGTCCAAGTCGGTATGTTCATTCATCCAAAAGCATAATCAGTGATGCCAAGAAAAACTCTGGATTTTAGATTGCCACGTGCACTGTGCCTTTTAAAAAAAAAAATAACTTGGCAAGATCAGGAAACAGAAGACAAAATCAAAAAGTGCCTTGACAACGTGGAGTGACTGCATAAACAACAGGCATCATGGAAAAGCAGCTTCTCATGTCATCTCTGGTAGAGAATCCTGTGTTGCTAAGGACTTGTCTGAGCATCATCAGCTCACTTAACCTTTCCATTCCACAATTTTCCTTTTATTAAATTGTGAAATTAATGCTCTTCTTTTTGGGTTGTTAAGTGGAATATTTTAAGAACACAGACACTAAGTCTACACAATATCAAACAGCCCACTGAAGAAAGAGCCCACTGAAGAAAGAGCCCACTGAAGAAAGATCCCCCACCGGAAGAAAGATCCACCGAAGAAGATCCCACCAAAGAAAGATCCCACCCGAAGAGAGGATCCCAACCGAAGAGAGAGCCACCGAAGAGCCCAGCCGGAAGAGGAGAGCCACCGAAGAGGAGAGCCCACCGAAAGAGAGATCCCACCAAGAGCAGATCCCACGAAGAGAGGAGCCCACGAAGAGAGAGCCCAGCGAATGAGAAGCCCACCGAAGAAAGGCCACGAAGAGAGAATGCCGCGACGAAAGAAATCCCAGCCGAAGAGAGATCCACCGAAGAGAGATGCCGACCGAAGAGAGATCCCAGCGAGAAGAGAGAGCCCACGGGCAGAGAGAGCCCACTGGCAGAGGAGAGCCACTGAAGAAAGATCGCCACTGAAGAGAGAGTCCGCACTGAAGAAAGAGCCACACTGAAGAAAGAGCCCACTGAAGAAAGAGCCCACTGAAGAAAGAAACAGTCAGTCCTTTTGTTTCTCTACAGGATGCTTTAGCTCTGACTGATTTGATTTTTTTGTTTTGTTTTGTTTTTTCACCTACTGAACTGAGAGATGAACAAAAATTTACAAAGCTGTTTAAAGGATCTGGTTATGTGAGAAACATAGAAAGCTGGAGTTCTTCCCATTTCATGGACCTGTGTCACTCACGGGTACAGACTTAATCCATCTGTCTCTCAAAATACCCAAAGTATTCTCTGGTGTAATTCAATGGCAGGCAATATTTCATTGTAAAGTGAGTTAAAATCCTCTCGGAATCACTTGTTACTATAAAATCTACTTCCAGAAAAAATTTGAATCATGTTATAATTGTAGGTTTACAGGCATACCTAAACTGTCTGCCATTTTATGAAACTGTGGGTCATATGACTGCTCGATAAATGAGTTGATTGAATTAATAGATGGATAAATGAAAGAGCATTTATAGGAGTTAAAAGAACTGGGTGACTTACATGACTAAGGTTAAGTGACTGTGTCAGTTGCTTCCATGGCATAATGGAAACAATGTCTGCCTTATGGAATTATGGTGAGAAATTAGGAAAAATCTTTGGAGACCACTATCAACTATTCAAATGTAATGTGAATTTTTTTAGTGTACTGGCATTTTATTTTTCCAGCATTATGAACAAATGACATATTTGATGAATGAAATTTTGAAACGGTCACCTATTTAGTATTTAAAGATAACTCATTGGACAGAAATGTTTCTAAATATGGTATGTTTCTTTCCATTTTAAATAGAACATAATGAACATAATTTAACCTTATTTTAATGACTCATGGCTATTATCACAAAGTGTGCAGCAAAGCAATAACTTTTTTCTTGATGATTAAAGTTTATAGGACTGATGGCTCCTACACTCAAACATTAAATGACTCCGGAGTGTTTTGCTTGTCTAATTAGATTATTCCTATCACCAATCATGTCTCACTATCCTAAAATGATACTATTGTTTCTACTATTGAGTCCTCTGTGGCCTGGATGCAATAGAGTTTAAAGGAGAAAACAGAAATCAAAGCCTGTTGAGAGTAGTATTGGTTTACCTAAAATGCAACATAAATAATTTTTACCCCAGCAACCAGGGTGATTCTCTGTTTGTGCTACAAAAAATAGAGTGAAATCTTTCCTACTGCCCAGCAAGTCACTTTCCACACTGCACCCCCAGATCTTCATCAGCCTTTTGCACATCAGCTCTTATTTGTAATTGCATCATCGCTCTACCAGGCGGCCTCTTCCATGACAACACGGTAGCCTTGAGGTCAGAGACCATATACCCCCCCACGGTGCCTCAGATACGTAGTAAGTTTATAATATATGTTTATAAAAATAAAGGTGTAAGAGATTTGCAGGCCCTCTTTCTCTGTTTCTGTCTCTGTATAAAGCTAATGTGTATCTCTTTAGAATGATTGAGAAATTGTCTAGAATCCAAACATATTAAATCATGATTGTACCTAATTATAAAATTCAAGGTTGATTCATACAGATTTTACTTCTAAAATATGTATTTTTTTAATTTAAAAAAGTTATCATCCATTTGACAAATAAAGGAACTAGGCAGTAGAGAAAGGCATATAAATGAAAATTTATTTGTTATTTCAAATATTTGGGAAATAATTGAAAGCAAAAGTCAGAGTGTTGACTGGAACACATTGTACAGAAAAGTCTAAATGATACCCGTGATATATTTGATAATATGGAATTAGCACGTCGAGAATTCCAAAAGCAGAATATGAGATTGCTGCTGTTGTCTCTATTAGTCAATGGCCATAGTGATCTCCTGCCATGCTGATGGACAGTGGCCCTTCTGAAAAGAGAGCCCAGGATGGCTATCCCAGAGTCACTGTGAGATTTCATCAGGGATGTCTCTAAGAGACCCTCCGAAACTTGAGTATATTCTTTTATTGCTGCAGCTGTCTGTTCTCAGTTGAGGTAATGTGAGAAACTGACTGGTTGAGAACCCTCCTAAGCATTGAGGATGCTCGTTATAAATGCACTCACACACGCATATGAACATACATAGGAAGAAACAGAACCAATTTCTTACAAAGAAACAAGTACATATATGAAATACAATTGAATTTCTTCTGTTTAGTAGGTAAATTCCTAATTTTATAACTAAGAAATGACCTCATCTTATACTAGCCATCAGTAAACTCAAAGTAACAATATTCTGTTTTCAATTATAGTCTAAAGAAACACACAATCCAAGCCTTCCAGGAGCATATAGTCTATTGGGAGAGACAGGCAGTGAAGCAAATAATTATAATGTTAATAGCACTATAATGGAGGTTTGCATAAAGTATTATAAAAGTTACTGCTAATTATTGCAAAGACTCAGGAGAGAAAAAAATGATCCAAAGATTTATGTTTTTTTAGATGAGATGTCATAAATATGAAGGAAGACACAACATACAGAATGAGTCTTAGCAAAGTGCATGATTTCCACTGGGCTTTTCCTTTATTATTTTAAAATTATGTAAAAGTAGGTATTTTGCATATTGAAAACGTTTAGTTTCTGCTCCCCTTTATCTTTACCAATGGATATTGCAATAAGATAACAAGGCTATCAATTCTGTTATTTTCTTTCTTCATGGTGGCAAGCACATGATACATTATTTTGTTTCAGATTATTGCCTTATGAGTGTCACAGAAACAAATAATTTTAGAAATTGAATAAACAAAGCACTACCACCACCATCATCAATAATTGTATGTGGCCAACACTGTTTTGGTTTTACCTGAGTCTGACCTACAAGACACTCCATCAACTCTTTGTTTCACTTTTCAGGACCATGGTTTTTAATCTGAATGTTTGAAATATGACAAGCACCTGGGTAATTATGACAGAAGTACTATTTCATGTATGATTTGGTGCATGTAGGAACACATAGGAGAACTGTCTGTAATTTGGGATGACCATCAGACTCTGTTCTGCTTCTGACCTCTGCCCAAAGGAATAGTCATTACCTTCTAGAATAATGCACCTGATGATCTATGTGAGTTACTGATGGAAAA
The DNA here is from genome assembly GCF_001698545.2 of Rhinopithecus bieti. Lineage (NCBI taxonomy): Eukaryota > Metazoa > Chordata > Mammalia > Primates > Cercopithecidae > Rhinopithecus > Rhinopithecus bieti. Next base: position 2,473,130 of record NW_016813202.1, read on the forward strand.
AGGATGAAGCACCAAAACCATCACTTAGAAGTACTCAGCCTACTGAAAGTCTTTGGATGTTATGCAAACAGATTTTTCTACTTGAGGATATCTTGAGCAATATGGTAGTGTAACCACCCAGTGGGTTTATTTTGCTCATTGCCCAGATAGAGCTGATGTAGCGGGACAGGAGAATTGAAAGAGAGAAAGAATGTAATTAATGCAGAGCCAGCTGAACAGGAGAACAGAGTTTTATTATTACTCAAGTCAAATTTGGAGACTAGGGCTTTTCAAGCATAGTTTGGCAGGTAGGGGGCCTGAGAGTGGGGAGTGCTGACTGGTTGGGTCAGAGATGAACTCATAGGGAGTGGAAGCTGTCCCCTTGTGCTGAGTCAGTTCCTGGGTGGGGACCACAAAACCAGATGAACCAGTTTATCTATCTGGGTGGTATCAGGTGATCCATCAAGTAGAGAGTCTGAAAAATATTTCTAATACCAATCTTAGGTTTTACAATAGTGACATTACTTAGAAAGAAATCTAAGAATAAGGAGAAAACAAGGAGAATGTCCCCTTTTCAGGCACTCTGTAGGTTTTATGGCACCTCTACTTGCCATAGTTTATATGCAATGGAAATAATATGGTCTTTGTGCACATTTACATTAAGGAAAATAGTCGTAAGGTCTACCTGCAAACTATAGAGTTCCTAGGTTCTATTTATTTTCTGTTTTCTTTTCTGCCTGATTTAAATCTGTTGTTACTTCTTTACTGAGATAAAAACCACTGTTATCTAACAGTGGTTTTTTTTGCAAGCTGGTGTTTGTCTCATCGCTGAAGTACTGAAGTAATAGCTATGAGAACTTCGTGTGTGTTTGTGTGTGTGTGTATATATAACGGCCTTTATAATAGACTTATGTAATTTGATGTTCAATTGGCAATTGAATTCATTTTAATTTCCCTCTAGTGCACCAGACTTTCTCTTCTTACCTTATGATGTAATCTTGCTATCTGATTTTCACCTGAGTTGCCTTTAATATGCAAATTTAAGGCTATTTAGCTGACAACTGCCTAAGGTAAGATTTAAAACAAAGTGGAAAAGAAAAAGGTCTTCATCAGTCCCTGTGATGTGCTTCTATTGGCATGCTTAATGTCTGTATGTTTATGTGCGTAGGTAATATTTTCAATACTAAAAATACAGAATGAGCTCTAAATAATGGGCTTAAAAATATATAAAAGTGGGAATGGTGGTTTCCAGCTGCATCCATGTCCTTTGTAGGGAGTACCCTAGAACACAAAGTATAAAAAAAAACATATACATATATATATATATATGTGTGTGTGTGTGTGTGTGTGTGTTTAAAATGAGATACTTAAAAGACTCGTCAAATGCTTTTTCAAGTTCATGTGACTTAAGCTAAACCTTTACTAAATAAGCTGGCTTTAAAATTATTGGTAAAATAATATCAGCAATGTCTTTAGAGTTGTTAGCATTTTGTTTGCATCTATTGATCAAGTAGTTTCATGTTTATTCCCACAGAATACTATACGATTTGCCATAAGGGTTATAAACTATAAAACCCAGCCCACGAGAGAATGATCTTCGCTTGTATATGCTTATGAAATATTATTGGATTAAATGAAGACAGTTAAATACTGAGTTATTGGTATAAGTACCCTTAAATTTGACCATAAGTTTTGTTACTTAAATACCTGAAATTACCAGCTATAAAAATGGTAATGAGGAAAATAGCTTTAAATATCAGCTATCACAGTGTGTGTGTGTGTGTGTTTTTCCCCAAATCATCTAGGTAAAATACTAAATTAATCAGGTAAATATAATGCAATAAATGCTTGTAAGCAAACTTGTTATAATTTAGGATCTAAGTTTATTAATTGATATTAAGTATCTGGGCAATTTCCAATTTAAGAATTAAGGAAAACATTTTTTAAAAACTATTCTTATTAAAGGTAACATATCTTTGTCTAATTAAAAGCTTATTTAAGTGTTATATATAAAACAAGGTAAAGAAATCAGGAAATAAGAGACGTAAAGAAAGTTAAAGACATAAAGAGGTATTTTTGGTAAGGAAGGTAAAAGGAAAGTAATTTTATATAAGAAAGGATCTTGTGTAGTGAACTTTTGCCCTAAAATACGATAACTGGGTTATTCAAGAAAGAGAGATATTTAAGGTAAAACAGAGAGTCTAACCATTGTGAGTGGTCTATGTAAGTCATAATAAGGGTAGCAAGAAGGAATTTTTAAAGGGGTTGTATAATTTGGTTGGGTATGATTAAAGGAAATCATAATCTTTCTGGAGATGGGTCTTTAATATTTAAAAAAATGCACTAACACAAAACCAAATAATTGGCTTAAACAAGATTTTATTACAAATGTTGAGGTTTTTTGTTTTTTTTTAGATGGAGTTGTACTCTGTTACCCAGGCTGGAGTGCAACAGTGCAATCTCAGCTCACTGCAACCTCAGCCTCCCGGGTTCAAGCGATTCTCCTGCCTCAGCCTTCCTAGTAGCTGGGACTACAGGTGCCTGCCACCACGCCCGACTAATTTTCTTATTTTTGTTAGAGATGGGGTTTCGCCATCTAGGCCAGGCTGGTCTCGAACTCCTGACCTCAGGTGATCCACCTGCCTCGGCCTTCCAAAGTATTGGGACTACAGGCGTGAGCCACCGCGCCTGGCTATTGACTTATTTTTAATGCAAAATGTTTTAAAATTTTTTAAATCTATAATCTGTTTCCTTTAACATTCTACAGTTGATATCTTAAAATTGTCACTCTTTCTCTTTTGAAAAGGCCTTAAATGATGGCTCTCTCCTTCACCTTTTATTGGCTCCTGTAACTTTTACTACTTATTGAAAGTAAGGGAGAAAAACTTTTTGAAAACAGGCAAATAAAGTATCTTTTGAACATGCCTTTTATTCTGCATGCTTGTTATATCTGTCTTTATATGTGTCATGTAGAAGTGATATTTTACTACCAAACTACATAAAAGAGTTCTAATCAAGTAACTTAGAACGTGTAAGTGCTCATCAGATTGGAAAAGCTAGCTCAGATGCTTTTAATTTACATCGCCTTGGTAATCTTTGGTAAACAGTTATTTGGTAAACTTAATCTCAAAACTCCCCAGTAATTTAAAAATCTTAAAGTCATGTTTGAAACCCTCAGTTTTTTTGTTTGTTTGTTTTACCCCCTCACTTGAAATTTGGCTTACTAAAAGTTAAAATAGTAGAAGCATAAAATTGAGTTTTGTTAAAATTTTATAAAACATAAGGATGTCACTTTTCAAAAAAATGTAATGTTTTTGGTTAAGAAACTATTTAAGAGTTGTTTTATAATGAAGGAAATTATACCAAGAAACCTAAATGGATTAAAAAAAAAAAAAAAAAGCTACAGCAACAGAAATTAACTCTGAGCCCTGTGGTTACCAAGAAAATAGTCGCTATGGAGGAAGGGTAAAAACAAGTAACTATTTAAAACCAAAGGGTGTAATGTAAAGGAATTGCTCCATTTTGTAGGTTGGTATCATTCAGCTTCATTTAAAAAATTCTTTATTGTAGTGGATTGTAAAAATAAACACTTTAAGGACAAAATTCTTAATTTTAAGTACTACAGAATTTAAGAGCTTGTTTGAATAAATGCAGGGCCCATGGCTCATTACTAAACAGTCACTGAGTATATGTGATCCACATGTGCAGGGGATTGTCCCTGAGAAAGCAATCAGCCTGGTGGGCCAGATAATGCCATTATAAGGTCTGTTTGCCCTGAGAAGGGGACTGCCCAACTCTCCCTATAAAATACCAAGTGAAGTACCACAGGTGATGCATGTTTCATATGCAAGCCATGTTGGACTAGCTTTGCGATAACTAGGATATCCTCCCGTGGCAGGCCAGGCCTCATTAACACAGGCCTCCATTACAACTGTCCCTGCACTGACTGAGCAGCTAGGTTAAACATTCAAAGCTGATTGAGCCCGTGTCCTTATACAAGGCTGGAATGTAACAAAGAGACCACCAAGAGTGTTGCCTAGGCTTTTCCTGGGCCTTGTAGCATGAGAAGATAACAAAGGAATTCATAACAGGATGCTTTCGGGATTAAACAAGTTTTATTGGGGGTCTGAAGAAACTCCCCAGGCCTCCACAAACAAGTTTATTGGGGTCTAAAGGAATTCCCCAAACTTTTATGATTTAGCAGGCAACAAGATAAGGGTGATCACCCCAGCAACTAGACCCATTTAAATTAAGTAAATTTAGTGAGGCTCCAGAACATCTTCAGGATTCAGACCTTAGTTGTACATTAAAAGAAGTTAATCACTTACGTCTTCAGATGAATGCACACTTACACATAGACATATAGCTTAGACGATATACAAGCTCTGGAAGACTATGTAATTCTGAGTTGGCCTGGCAATAATTTCCAGGCCTTCTCCCTGTAGCTGGTTGCAGAAAACAAAAATTCTCTTCCTCCCCGAGTTCATCTGCATCTCATCATTGGGCCACAAGAAATAGCAGCCCAACCCTCAGTTTGGTCCAGGAACACTCCCACCAAATAATGCCCATTACCCAGGTCCTAGTAAACTTGGAGGTTAAGGGAGCCCCTTTCGCATGGGTGCTCTTCCCACAGAAACACAGGTCTGTTTAAGAAGCTTTATCAAATCTGCTGTCCCAGTTGTACAGATACAACTTCCTGCTGGAAACCAAACTCTTTTCCCCAGAAAAAGTAAAATGGTCTTGGGGTAAAAAAAAAAAGGCTTCCTGGGACCAGAACATGAAAACATACAAGTTAATAAAATTATAAAATGTGAGATGTTTACACAAGCTTTACGCAAGGTAGTTGTAAACCCTCTTACCTAAATGTCTTATGAAAATGGGTACTCTCTCTAACTGGGGGATGCCTTCCCCTTTCTGGTACAATAAAACTGAAAACATGTAAATCTGCTCATGTAAATCCTCCACTGCATAGCCTTCTGTGTGGAGCTTTTATCAGGGCTGATGGCAAAAACTGTGAGTGCTTTTCAATAACAAAGACTGAGCTAGAGAAGTTCTACTTGACAGGGCATCTACTGGCTTGTTACAGAATATTCACTGAAGCTACCCCTATACTAATGGAAATAATGGTTCCCAAAAAGGTTCCATGATAAAATAAAAATGGTTTACATAAAATCTTGCCACCTCATAGGCAGAGAGCCTCTTTTGTAAGACTAATTGTGAGGAGCTGCTAAATTCTACAGTGAATGGCATTTCCAAGGTAAATAAACATCTTATTTTAAAAGCTGCTGCTCTGGTTACAGAAGGGTCAAGAAAATCTTTTATGTGGGTAAAGCATGTTTTATAAGCAAATTCACCTTTCTGAGTCCTGCAAAATTCAGATTATAATTTTATGGCAATATAGTTGTCTATATAAGTTCAATAATAGTTTTTTAAAACAATTGGAGACGCTGGTTATTTCACCAAGACTGAAACTAAAATATCCTATGTTTAGCTAAAGTTTCAGCAAAACCTACTTTAACAGGAATCTATATGGTCAGTTTCTTGCTGCATTTTATGCAAATAATCAGGCAAGCATAATAAGCCTAAAACTAACCTTGCACACAAATTGACCTTGCTATAATATTCTCTTTAATAAAAAAGACAGCTAAAAATTTTTTTTCAAGGATAAAGCATAACACTTAATATTAGATTTCAGCCCTAACTTTTGAATGCAGATTAAAGCATTTCTTGTCAACAATAATCCTCTAGAAAGTGCCGGATTATAATTTTCTTCATATTTTAGTTGGTGCCCGAATGGAGTAGGTTCCTTTTTCTGTTCTGATGTACAAACTACTTTTAAAATTGTCAAAGTATAAATATTAGTTATTTCTTTTTGTTATACTTCCCAGGCAGCCAAAATCATGGTATTTTGAAGACCAGAGATGTGAATCTCCCTCATTGGGTATCCCGCTGGGCCCGGATCTGTTTCACTGCTAATGCTTTGCTGCTAAAACTATACAAGTTGCCTCCCTCTAGGCCCAGGGACTCTCACAGAAGAGATGGGCGAGTAAGATTGTAAGGGCCAGTTTTGAGGGATAACGTTAAGACAGGATCAAACCCTCAAAATCATGAAGGGGGTACAATAAATGCCTAAACAGCTGGCAAAACAAGTTTAGTTGTCTTCTAAACTATTATGTGTCACTTTTGCATCTACCCCAACCATAACAATTTCCTGTTTATTATAAAATTAAAGGAAAATATTTACTAACAGGATAAAATACCTTGCAATAAAGCCTCTTGGGTATAATACTCCCAATAATGAGTTGTGAAGATAAATCTGTCTATATTTTTTTAATTTTTCAGAACCATGTTTATGTTTTGTATAGCTAATTGCTCTAAGTCTGTAACAAAAACCAAGCTCACAGCAGTTCAACACATAGAAGGTAAAATAAGTCGATCTTGTAACTTTTTCTTTTGGTTTTTCTGTTGGCCTTCTTACTTAAAATAATAATTTTGGGTGCTTCTTGCTTTAAGTACTTCTGTTACTACAGATGCCTATCTGCATCCATTCCTATCTGGCCTTGAACAATTAACTGGCTATAAGTCTTTTGACTCTGACAGCCCTCAACCACAGGGAGTCCTGCTGGGGAAAAAAATGACACTATAGAATTAGATGACTTGTCCTATGACAAAACCTCCTCTCTCCCAAATACCAGCATATAGTGCAATACAAAAGTGGTGGGAAAAATAGATTTGTCTATTGTTAACAAGTTAATAACAAGTTTAACACTGAGGACCAGTGTTTCTCACATTTAATTTACACCCTCCTCTGGATGCTATATCTATAGAGATAAATTGGCCATAAAAGATTACATTTATTAAATTCTAATTTAATGTTCGTCCCACAATTTCCAAATAGGATTTTTCACAGGGTTCAAATAACCCTTAATAAGGAGGGTAATCACATCAAGTCTGATCAAAGAATATGATGATGCATGCAGGGTTTTGTTTTGTTTTGTTTTTTTCTGGCTGATTGCATTGTTCACTGCCCTCTGATTCTACCTATGACCTTGGATGCCCAAATCTTCCCTATCTTTATGATATTTGTTACTTTTTAACATTAGACATGTCTTGTAAATATTATACCAGATACAGCAGAAGGAAAGGCACAGTTAAAGACCCAGATCATGATAGCACAGAAAATAGATCTGATCCGGGATGTTTTTTCTTAGACTAAACCTTAGGCCTGACTCCATCTCACCCCTTAAACAATTGGCTATGACCTCAGGTCAATGTCCTCCCCGCATGATCCGAATTGCTAATACCTAAAACTATGACCATCAAATCAGAGGACTCTACGAACAAGCCTTCCTAGCACATGGGACCCTACCAGATGGTCAAATCAGACAGCTCTAGGAATGAGCCTTCCTAGCACCGCCGTGGGATGTGCTGCTGTTGTTGGCCAGCACATGCATTCTATGGAATGCTTTTTGGCCAAGAGAGGGAACTGAGGACTAAGCTCTGATTTTTTAAAATCTTGCCCAAATTCCTTTCTAAGGGGTCTTGGAAGTCATTCCCTACGAGCCATAAATTCTCATCAGATGGGTTTTATTTAACCCTTTATATAGTGACTTACTTTCCAATCTGACTCTGGCATAGCAAGGGAAAAAAATCAAAATGTTTTACCCCAAAATATATTTCCTTGCCATACCTTGGAATTGCCCTGCAAAGTCTCTTGTGGGAAAAATCCAGGTTCTATAGAGAATTCCCTTTCCCTTTTGTTTTCCTTTCTTCCTTTCCAGATCCAGAAGATAATCAACCAAGAGCCAGGCACCCTGTTAAGTCTCATAAGAAACATTTTACAACCCGCTCTCTCTGAAGTCTGCTATCTGAGAGCTTCCTCTACAAAATAAAACTTGGTCTCCACAATCCTTTATCTTAATCTGAACATTTCCTCTAATCCCAGTTCTTCAGATAAACTCAACCAATTGTCAACCAGAAAATGTTTAAATTTACCTATGGCCTGGAAGCCCTCACTCTGGGTTGTCCTGCCTTCCTGAACAAAACCAATGCATTTCTTAAATGGATTTGATTGATGTCTCATGCCTCCCTAAAATATATAAAATCAAACTGTACCTGGACCAACTTCGGTAGATGTTCTCACACCCTCCTGAGGGCTGTGTCACGGGCCATGGTCACTCATATTTGGCTCAGAATAAATCTCTTAAAATATTTTACAGAGTTTGACTCTTTTCATCAACAGGCCCACCAACAGAGAATTTTTACCAAAATGAAAACAAGATATTAAGTGTAATTCCTAGGGTCCAAGCATTTTGATGTGTTCTTAAAGTGACTATCCATGCCATCTTCTTGATTTTGTATGTCTCACTTCTTAACTACGTGTGCCTCAGACCCCCCTGCACGAAAGCGTCTCTCTTTTAACTTCCCTGCATCATTAATCATTGTTTATACCTTCAGCCAGTGTATTCTCTTGGTCATGAATGCTTATGTTATTTTTGCTTTATGTCCCTTTTTCTTTATAAAAAAGAATCATTTTTTTCTTATGTGAGAAGACAACAATAAGAATCTAATAAAGGCCAGTAAATTAAATATATATTGTTATTAGATTATTATCAGTTCAGTAGAGAACATTCCTTAAAACTTCAGAAACATATGGCAAATCTTTCTGGAAAGTCAAGCTCTTGAAAAATGCAAGGTACCAAGCATTATTTCGTGCTTAACATTTTCAAAGCGGTGCACTCATTTGGTGTAACATATTGCTTTAAGAGTTAGTGATATCTGGTGTGTCTGGGTGCCCTGAGAACCACCGAGCCTGTCAATCTGATAAGGAGATCCCATTGAGTGTATTGTTCAAAGTCCTCCTGTGCTTTTCATTCTTTTATGGTCAGCACACTGGAAGGATTGTTATGACTAGAATTGACCATTGTGTTTAAATTTCCAAAGGAGACAGTATTCTTTGATGTTCTGTTATCCATTTCACGTGTTAACTGGTATCTGACCAAAATGACATTTTATTTAAAGAATGGTAAGCCTTCAGCAAACCCTGCCAAGATAATAGCAAAGTCATCGGTTAAAAAAAAAAAAAAAAAAAAAAAAAAAAAAAAAAAAATCATTGACCTTCAAGATATCTATTCTAGCTTGTTCAAATCAAAGTTCCAATTTGATCTGAATTGGTTTCAGAAGATTTGAGTGGGAGGCACAGCGGAGTGCCTGGGGCTGCCAGGGACTGGTTTGTCTTCCTCCCAAGAATTTAGTGAGTGTGGCTTCATTGTAGTCCACCTGCAGTGCTCCACGGCCTGGCCTTGCAGACTCAAGACACCTGATTTGGTTAACACACTGAGAGTCATCCCATCCCTCAGCGTGTAAATACACATCATCCCAGCTCATAATCATATCATCCCAGCTCTGCTCTAAAGCAGAGCAGAACATATTAATTTGGAGTAAAGAAAGTAATTGGCAAGGGTGCCAGAAACTTGTGTCTTTCAGTCAATCCAAACTGTCTCTGCAGAAAAAACACGTAAGAAGAAAGCGGTTGGTGACCCTTTTAGGGTCCAGGAGAAAACTTCCTTCTTGCCTTCTGAAGGTGTGCTAAAAAACCCAATGGACAAAAGGCAGATTCACTGGAGGAAAAGTGGACAAATTTTTTAACATGCGCATGGGGGAAAACCGCAGAGTGATTATCCCAACTGCTCAGTGGGGTTCAGAGCTTATGTACCATCTTGAGGTTGCAGAAAGAATGGGGGCTTGGATTGTGGCAACACAGGTTTTGATTATGAGAGGGAGAGAAGAGGAGCCCTGGCTAGCAAAGGTCACTTGTTATGTAGATGAAATCTCACAGGTACCAGCTCTCAGAGAGAACAGATGGTAAATGTTTCTTTCAGACCTTTAAAGCTGTGGACTCTCAGATCTTTCCTAGATCTGGAAGAGGAGAAGGGAGGCTCTCGGAGAAAGCCTGGCTGCATCAACGCAGATTTTCTCTGCAGATGCAAATCTCCCCGACAAAAGACAGCGCTACATGGCTACTTCTATTTGCTGGCCCTCTGAATATCCATCTCAAAATATGTCCGAGAAGGATGTTTTGAGGTGAGAGATTTTGATTTCCTTCACCCTGTATTTGAAAAGAGGGATGCTATGCAGTCATCTCCACAAAAGCTACTCTTAGCCCTAGGACTGAGCAGGCTGAGTGAAATTACCTTCTTTTCACTGACAAAGTTAGGGGGTCACTACCAAGGCTTGCTTCAGGCCCCCCGTTTCCTAGCTCCCTCTAATTAACCCCCTTTCTGACCTGTTGACTGTGTTAAGCCGCAAATGGTTATGCCTTCCTGGCCACGGAGCCTGTCTCTGTTTAATCTGACTTTACTCATATCTGCCCCTATTATATAGTTTATGTAGTGGCAAATTCCAAAACAATTTAACTCCCATCTTCAACACATTTTTGAGAGTAATACTGTCATTTCCAATGTGCGAACTCTGGATCTGTATTCTAAATATGACACCGGCTTTAACAACGGCAGCAGTTATCAATAGACTGAAACTGTGGTTTAGAACCACAGTCAGACTGCCTTACTTCAAATTCTCCTCTTGTATTTATTAGCTGTGTGAACTCCGGGAAGAAAGCTTATAACTTTCAGACTCAGTTTTCCCTTCTGTAAAATGGGAATAATAATGATAATCCTTATTTGATGGTGGGACCAGCAGAGAACCTGTGTGGGTCTGCAGAAACTCGATCCTTGCCTCCTCAAAGAAAAGAATTTGGCCAACGGGTAGAAGTGGGTTTAAGGCAGTCGGAGAGATGGAGGCAAGTTTTAGAGCAGGAGTCAGAGTTTTTAAAAAAGCGTTAGGGCAGGAACAAAAGGAAGCAAAATACACTTGCGAGAGGACCAAGTGGGTGACTTGAGAGATCCAGTGCCCCATCCGGTCCTTGACTGGGGTTTTATACCTTGGCATGGTTTTGGGGCTTGCATTTCTTCTCCCCTGATTCTTCCTTGGGAAAGGGCTGTCCGCATGCACAGTGGCGTGTCAGCACTTGGGAAGGGGCTGCGTGCACAGCGTGTTTACTGAAGTTGTGTGCATGCTCACTTGAGGCGTTTTTCCCTTTCCGGTTGCGTGTTCCTAGAGGAAGGTCACACACCACTTAAACGCCGCCATTTTGCCTCTTAGTGCGCATGCTTAGGCCGCTCCCCAACTTCTGAGATCTTACCTGGAAGCTGCTGATCACGTTTCAAGTGTTTTCTATGTATTGGGAGCTGGTCCTTCTTTGGCACCAGCTGCAATCAATTATTATTTTAGCGAAATAGTTTAACAACCGCCAGACCATTACCTAATGGTCACCTGACATTCCTGGGGAGGGGGTGGGGGGCCTCTCCTGCCCTGCTCATGTCTGCCTAGCTACCTACTTTAACAATAGAACAGTTGGCCGGGCACGGTGGCTCAAGCCTGTAATCCCAGCACTTTGGGAGGCCCAGGCAGGTGGATCACCTGAGGTCAGGAGTTCGAAACCAGCCTGGCTAACGTGGTGAAATCTCATCTCTACTAAAAATACAAAAATTAGCCAGGCGTGGTAGCAGGTGCCTGTAATCCCAGCTACTCGGGAGGCTGAGACAGGAGAACCGCTTGAACCTGGGAGGCAGAGGTTGCAGTGAGCCAAGATGGTGCCATTGCACTCCAGCCTGGGCAACAGAGCGAAACTCTGTCTCAAAAAACAAACCCCATCTCTACTAAAAAAATACAAAAACTAGCCGGGCGAGGTGGCGGGCTCCTGTAGTCCTAGCTATTCGGGAGGCTGAGGCAGGAGAACGGCATAAACCCGGGAGGCGGAGCTTGCAGTGAGCTGAGATCCGGCCACTGCACTCCAGCCTGGGTGACAGAGCGAGACTCCATCTCAAAAAAACAAAACAAAACAAAAAAAAGCAATAAAACAGTTATGATTACATGACATGTAATGTACATGTATTACATGTATACATACAATGTTAGCAAATTTCCTGGCACTTATGGAAATGAGAATTAAATCGAATATTAGTTATTATTATTAATGTGTCATAGACTGTGCCATTGTGCAAACAGTATTAATCATCTCTTAAAAACACCAGTTAGGTAAAGAGTGCTGACCAGATCTGAATGGAAATTTTGCGTCTGTCAAACACAAGGGTCTTCCTGTGTCAGTGTAAGAGCTCATGGATTCTCTGATGGCTACTTTTGGATACATTCATCACCATGGCCCTTTCTCCTGGCTTAGTTCCCTCAAAAATTACATTTAAGTTTTTTGATACAACTGCATATGCAGACACAACTTTGGAATGATGTAATTTCTATTTTAAAACTCCTAGTGAAAGAAGCTATTTGAGTTGAAGATTTCTTAATGATTTCTACAGGTGGTTTGGGTGTTATTATGTTGGTGCAAAAGTGATCATGGTTTTTTAATGGCAAAAAACACTATCACTTTTGCACCAACCTAGTAATTCCTATCTAACCGGATTCAAAATTCATTATCCGCCATACTCCTTCTGATTCCACACCAGCAAAATGCAGCAAGCAACAGGAGTCCACTTTGCAAAGTCCTGCTGCAGATGACAAGGCCTGGGTGGTTTGATAAGGTCAGGAAAATATGAATCAAATTTCAATAAAAAGATTTAATAAACTGGAACAGTGCCCCAAAATGTGCAACTTCTCCATAACTCTAGGGCAATGTAGATATCAAATTGGCGAATCGCCATTTGAATTCTGAATTGATTGGTTGCCATTATGAAACAGTTCTTATGTGAAGGGTACAATTGATAATACAGGGAAAGAACCAATGTAGACAACTGACTCTGAGTTTTGGGAGCATGAAAGTTACAAAATCCAAACATACATTCTGCAGCCAGTTCTTGATGGCTACCTGTTTCACCTTATTCCACACACCGTTCAGGGGATGAACCACTCATTGTCTCTCACTTGGAAGAGGAATAGAATAATCTCTACTATTCAATATCTGACATGAATTTTATAAAGAAGGTAAGATCCTACCCAGAGCTATTTGGACTGTTGAGAATGAAGGCATTTTGTTGATCCAAGGGCTGAGTCTGTATCACAAGATGACAAAACAACTGTAATGGAATATTTATTTTCCAAGGTTCCTTTCAAGACAATACTTAGCCCCAAATATTTCCAGATTGAAATCCTATTCCCAACAGATAATAAAAGTTAGAAGAACCTCAAGTCTGTTTTATCTAAAGCGGGAACCTCAAGTTCATATTACTTAATGATAATGTAAAGTCGTAAGTGCTCTACCAAACGTATGATAAAATGGCCCAAGGAGCAGCTTTTCTTCCTGCCACATTGATTTAACTTTCCTAATGGTGCCTCAGTTTCTTACCGGCTGTGTTTTTGGCTTAGAACACCCTCTCCCTTTCTCCTCTTCCCATCCACCTGGCTGCATAATTCTTGTCCTGTGTGTACTTAACTCAGTATCACCTCTTCTGGGAAATGCTTTCCAAACTGTCCTACTTCCAGTTTGACTTAGATGTCTTTCTTCTATTTTCTTCTTTGATCCCATAACACTTTGCTGATATCTCAGTGTCCTTATAAACCAAACAGAAATAGCTTACTTGTTATACATTTTTGAGCATGTAATAGATGCTCAATATGTTTGTTCAGTAATGGATAAATTAGTGAGTGGGTGAATGGAAGGAAGG
>NW_016813202.1:2487238-2501188 GCF_001698545.2 Rhinopithecus bieti
AGGAAGGAAGGAAGGAAGGAAGGAAGGAAGGAAGGAAGGAAGGAAGGAAGGAAGGAAGGAAGGAAGGGCGGGCTATTTCTCCCTGGAGAAATTGGGAAGTTCCTGCGTTTAGGTTGTTCTAGAAGGACAAGTAGATGTTTTTCAAAAAGAGGAGAAAAGGGGTTTCTTTGTAGAAAGAACAGCACATAAAAGGGACATGGAGCTAATGAAAACATGGCGATTAGGAGGATTAAGGGTTTTAGTGTGTAGGAAGACAGGTGGGTGAGATACAGTGAAATTGGGTGTGTAATGTAGAATGTAATATTGAACAGATCAGGTAAGATTAAATTCTGAAAGGGTTTTAAGCCAGAATAAGCAGAAAAGGAAGCATTATAACTTCTTAGGCAAGCAATTGATATAGTAAAAATGAATTATGTGTTCATAAACAACATAAAAGATAAAAAAATTTATCATTCCTTTGTGAACGCCATATGGAGTTTGTGAAGTTTATGGAGTTTGTGAACTTGAAAAAGCTCAATATATCTTGAAAAATAAGAATTGGCATAAACTCTTGGGTGCTATTTTGAGACATATTGCAGAAATAAATTGATGGATGGAGAGACAGATAGACAGTTTCATGGGTAGATTTGTAATAAAATTGATTTTTATGATTTTCAGTGCATGTGAAAACCCCAGGCATTTTTGTTTAATTGAACTTTAATGTGGCTTTTGGGATTGAAAATCACGTTTCCAATCTTTTGATATTTTTGACCATAAAATTTTAGGCATCTGAAGAGTCAGTGCTATTGTGTCAAAGCCACTGACTCTCTGGGATGAATTCGAATTCTGGAACTGGTAGGGAAAAGGTCGGGGAAACTTTTTCTACCTGAGTTTGGGGCAGATCTAAAATACCTTTCACACTACAACAAGTATTATCGTTGCTGGCATATTTTCTCAATTGCTTGTATGTTAAAAGATCCATCCATACATTCATCTATTTAACATCAACGCGGCTGCACTTGACAAATGTTTCTCGAGTTTCGTTTTAAGGCAGCTATTTTGAACTAAAAAGATGTGAAGAAAGAGAGCACTAGGATTGAGCATAACCTGGGGTCTCTACATCATTGTGCACTTCTGTGGGAGGTGTTTAGTGTTTTATGAGAGGCTAGATACTTACAGACATGTGTAGGTAACAAGTCTATCTATGTAAGTACTCACACATTGGATGTTCACCAATCAACAGACGTGTGATATTGTGTTGTGTATTCCCAAATCACATAGCTCTGTGGTTGGCAAAGTTTTTCTGCAAAGGGCCAGATAGTAAACATATTTGGCTTTCAGGTATCTGTCACAACTTCCCAACTATGCTATTGCAGATCAAAAGCAGCTATAGACAATATGTAATGAGTGAGCATAGCTATGTCCTAATAAAAGTTTATTTATGGGGATGGCCGTGGTAGCTCACACCTGTAATCCTAGCACTTTGGGAGACCAAGGCAGGCGGATCACGAGGTCAGGAGATGGAGACCATCCTGGCTAACACAGTGAAACCCCGTCTCTACTAAAAATACAAAAAAAATAGCCGGGCCTGGTGGTGGGTACCTGTAGTCCCAGCTACTTGGGAGGCTGAGGCAGGAGAATGGCATGAACCCGGGAGGTGGAGCTTACAGTGAGCCGAGATCGTGCCACCGCACTCCAGCCTGGGCGACAGAGCGAGACTCTGTCTCAAAAAAGAAAAAGTTTATTTATTGATGCTACAATTAGATTTTATATAATTTTCACATATTATGAAATATTATGCTTTTTTTTCTTTTTTTTCAACCACTGAAAAGGCTGAAAACATTCTTAGCTCCTGGGCCCAACAAAATCTGATGGCAGGGCAGATTTGGGCCATGGTCAGTGTTTGCTGACCCCTAGCAGAGATGATGGTCTCTGCATCTAGAATAGCTGTCTGAATTCGCCTGATAGATCTATGTTCAGGTTGCATGGAAGAGAAGCATCTATTCATTTGAGACAAATTTGTACCTAAGTGTAGATGACAACGATTCTCACACCAGCAGTGAACTGCTTTTTGCAGCAGGTGGTTGACCAGAGGGAGCGAATCAAGGGACACACTATGAGTCATGGAGGGAAGGCTATGTAGGGGGACCCCTTGCCTATTCCAAAGGTTTCCCAGCCTCAATTCCTCTCCTCGTTCACTGGAACAGGTCAGAGCATCAGCCTTTTCAGGAGGTGAGAGTGGTCAGTGCTCCTAGAGATAGGTAGAAGCAAAGGAGGAGGGCATTCAGCAGGAGCAGAGTGGAGCTTGTCTCCAGGTTCCATATTAGCTGTCTCTTCCTTCTCTTCTAAGAGCTACCAGTGGCACATTGATATGAATTGCACCAATAAAAGTGAAAGTCTTTTTTTTTTAATTCCACCAGACAACTGGAGAAAGTGGGAGTTTTAACAGCTGATTGACCAAATAACATGCTTACTCTTGCTAGGGATTTTTAATATATATATGTACACTCACACATATGTATGTATGCATGTATGCATGTACAGGAAGCAGACTGTGGTTAGAGTTTGGAATATAGGATGCTAATTAAAAAGGATCCTTGGTAATGGCATCTGGAAGGGAAGAGAGGAAACAGTAGTGAGGAGGGGGAGAAGCTGAGCTGCAATGCAGGCCCAACCACACAGACCTCACAGGGCACTCCACAGTCAGAATGGATCTTCAGAGTTGTGCCAACTTGGCTCAAGACAGACAGATTTTATTGATTGTGTCAGTTGATTGTGAGTCACCCAGGAAGGGGTATGACCTTGTATGAAGCAGTTCTTTGCAGCTGGGTCAATCCCTGATGTAGTTGACAGCTGAAGGCTGTCTGCTGGCTGCTCTTTGAGACCTGACCTGCAAGTCTTCAATGAAGGGATTTCCCCTTCCCTCCCCTCCCCTCCCCTTTCCCTTCCCTTCCCCTTTCCATCTATCATCTATCTAACATCTATCTTTCTTTTTTCTTTCCTTTTTTTTTTTTTTTTTTTTGAGACAGAGTCTCTCTCTGTTGCCCAGGCTGGAGTGCAGTGGCACAATCATGGCTCACTGTAGCCTTGACCTCCTGGGCTCCCGTGATCCTCTTGCCTCAGCCTTCCTAGTATCTGGGACCACAAGTGTGCATTACCATGTCCAGCTAATTTCTTTTTTTTTTTGTTTTTCATAGAGACAGTCTTTCTTTGTTGCGCAGGTGGTCTTGAACTCCTGGGCTCAAGCAGTCCTCCAGCTTCAGGCTCCTAAAAGGCTGAAATCACAAGTGTGAGCCACCACACCCAACCTAGCATCTATCTTTCTCTATCTATCTATCTATCTATCTATCTATCTATCTATCTATCTATCTATCTATCTATCATTTATTTTTCTATCCTCCATCTCAAGAGTGTGTGTATGTGTGTGTGTGTGTGTGTGTGTATATAAATTTAGGAACTCTAATATTATAGAATCTAGACAGTGCCTAGCGCTTGACATCATTTGTGTGTAGGACTAACTGTGGTTGATGTCTGACTAGGAATCATAATCCCTGTGGTAGTTACGATCATTTTATTTAGTCATAAAGAAAGGATTAAGAAGTACTTGAGGCTTACAGAGAAGAGACAACCCAAAAGAAGGATTTCTGATTCTGATCCATGTGACCTATTTTAAAAACCAGACAGTAGCTAAATATGAGATTTTAAAAAATCACTCTGCTTGAAACCCAGTGTTCAGTTGTAAAATGCAGTTTCTTCATGTATGTTTGTTTTCCATATTTTTTTTTAAGAAAAAGGCTAGTGGAAATTTCATTTTGAGACTGGGGAAATCATTTTACCTCAAACATACTTATCTTTGACAACCTTGTTTAAAAGGTGCTCAATTTGAGTTTAACTTTCATAACAGCCCTAGGTCATTTCCTTTTTTTTTTTTTCAAATGAGCATAAATTTTGACAATGTGATTCTCAGGGTTTTCTTACAGTTCTCAAATCTCTTGGCCTTTCATTGGTCCCTAAAAAAGATAAAGGATGTCGTATCTCTTTTCTCCTTCTACTATACTAATTTATGCACGTCTTCATTTTTATTTTTTAAAGACACATAATTTGGCCAGGTGAGGTGGCTCACGCCTGTAATCCCAACACTTTGGGAGGCAGAGGAGGGGACATCATTTGAGGTCAGGAGTTCACCAGCCTGGCCAACATGGTAAAACCCATATCTACCAAAAAATACAAAACTTAGCTGGGCATGGGGGTACGCACCTGTAATCCCAGCTACTTAGGAAGCTGAGGTGGGAGAATTGCTTGGACTGGAAGGCAGAGGTTGCCACTGCACTTCAGCCTGGGCAACACAGTGAGACCCTGACTCGAAAAATAATAAATAAAAAAAAGACACATAATCAAAATGATTTTATTGCAATATTAACCAATTGAAAGTGTTTATTTTGTTCGCATTGCTAAGCATGAAATTTGCCTTTTTCGGTTTATCCTGAGAATAGTGAGTTTGTAATACAATCCCTTTTCTCAATTTTATTTTGATTTTCTTTTTCATGTCTGCATGACATTCTTTTTTTTAAAAAAGTGGCTCTTCGAACAGTATTTTTTTTTTGCAAGTTGCTGTCACTGTTGACTACACAACCCCTAGACGTGATCATTTGTTAGACAGCCTCCCCTCCCATGTCTGCCAGCACTGACAGTGAAAACCAGCCAGTGACCCTG
Organism: Rhinopithecus bieti; assembly: GCF_001698545.2. Taxonomy (NCBI): domain Eukaryota; kingdom Metazoa; phylum Chordata; class Mammalia; order Primates; family Cercopithecidae; genus Rhinopithecus; species Rhinopithecus bieti. The sequence continues at coordinate 2,491,931 of NW_016813202.1, forward strand.
AATTGTCTGTCATTTCTCTCTCCTCTTTGCCCTTGTCATCCAGTATGTCTCCCAGCTCCACCAACTTTACCTCAGTTTGAGTTTTCAGATTTTAGCACCTGTAATAACTGCCCAAGGCTAGGTTCTAATTATTTCGCACCTGCAATATTTTAATGACCTCTGGCCCGTTTTCCCGACATTCGGAGAGACACCCTAACCCAACAGCAGATTCATTTTCAAGAGTTTTCTAATCACTTCACCTTCTCGGGGCACAGTCCTGGCTTTTGCTGGTCTTTTCTTTCATTTCAGAGTCCCTGACCTTGGACATTGGGGTCCTCCTCCAGCTGCTACTTGCATGTTACCGCTTTGTTCCCCTGGACTCACCCCTCCTGATCCCCTAGGGCCACAGTGCAGTTTAGGTGCATAAGGAATGATCACGCTGGCCACAAATCAGTGTGGGAGGAAAAGAACTTGGGACACTGAATTTCTTCATATGATTCATTGCCTCTCCTGATTTTTATAATAATCTCTACACCTTTCTCTGACTAGTCAGAGAGTAATTTCTTTCTGGAAGATGGCCTTAAGTGAAAAATGGAGTCTCTGTGTGTGTGTGTGTGTGTGTGTGTGTATGTGCGTTATTAATTTCATGTGACAGGCTGGAGGTGATTATTATAAATGCCAGGGATCCTTCAAGTGTGAAATAAATGTGCACACAGCATGGCAAACCTTAGCTATTAGTAAAGCAAAATAAAAAGAGCATTGCTATGATCCCAGTGTTTCTATGTCCCCAAAATTCACATGTTGAAATCCTCACCCCCGGTATGATGGTATTAGGAGACTGGGGCTTGGGGAGATGATTAGGTCATGAAGGTAGAGACCTCATGAATGAAATTCGTACCCACACAGCAAGAAAGCATCTTCTGTGAACCAGAAAGTGGGTCCTCAGCAGACAGTAAATCCACTGTCTTGGACTTCCCAGCCTCCAGAACTGTGAGCAATACATTCCTGTTGTTTATAAGACACTCAGTCTATGGTATTTTGTTGTAGCAGCTGAATGAACTAAGACAAGCATATTTTGTAGAAGAAAAGCAGTGAGTGACCTCTGGGGAGAAATAAGGTAATATTTTATTTTCTTCCTTTGCCATATAGAGTAGGTTGGGAATCTTGTCCCTAAATCTTTTATAGTCAGAGGTCAGCTCTTGTGCAGGAATCGGGTTTTTCCGTTGTTTCTTCTGATGCTGGCATTTTGTTGAGCAAGGATAAGGGAACAATCGTGTGACTCTTCTGGAAGTACTTCTGCCCAGAGCATAGCGTTGTTTCTCAGTATCTGCAGGGAATTGGTTCCAGGACTCCCCTCAGATACCAAAATCTAGAGATGCTCAAGTCTCTTATATAAAAATAAAATAGGCATAATATTTGCATATAACCTATGCATATACTGCCATATACTTTAAATCATCTCTAGATTACCTATAATACCTCTTACAATGTAAATGTTATTGAAATAGTTGTTGTGCTCTATTGTCTTATTAGATTGTATTGTTTTGTTTTCATTGTACTGTCATTTAATTTTATTTCTTATTTTGGGGATATTTTGGTCTTTGGTTGAATCCATGGGTGCATGGATGCCAGTGTGGAGGGAGGGCTGACTGTGTTTGCTTTTCCTTCCTTCACCTTCCCATCTGCCACCCTCACTCTCCACAGAGCTGACCTGTGGTTACTTCTTCACTTTGCCTTCAGCCAAGAGATAAAAAACGGTTTATTTTTTCCAAACTTTGAGATTCAGATGCTATTGCTTCTCCCCTTAAAGGAGAACTTTCAGTGAGAAGTATTTTGTATCTTCCTCAAAATGGAAAAGCATCTTGAAAATATGCAAAGTAGGAAAATATTCAAGGAAACTATGAGTTTCACTCTAAAAATCACCATCAGAACTGTTCATTAAACTGGGAGTAAGATCACGGCATCATAGAATATTTATTTTTGTATTTATTATTTTATTGATTTATTTGTTTGTTTATTTTAGAGTCTCACTCTGTCACCCAGGCTAGAATTCAGGGGCATGATCTCGGCTCACTGCAACCTACACCTCCCAGGTTTAAGTGATTCTCATGCCTCTGCCTTCAAAGTAGCTGGGATCACAGGCGTGTGCCACAGCCTTGGCCAGGCTGGCTTTGAAATCCTGACCTCAGGTAATCTTCCCGCCTCAGTCTCCCAAAGTGCTGGGATTACAGATGTGAGTCATCACGTGTGGCCCATAGAATTTTTAAATGGCAGGAGACATTCAAGGTCATCTGATCCAACCTTGATCCTAAAGTGGAAATCTCATTTTGAAATCTGCCTTGAATACTTCCAGTGTTGGTAGGAATGCTTTTGTTCATGTCACCTCACTGGCTTTTATGGATCTTTAACTGATGTAAGTGTCTGCCTTCAAACTCTGCCTGGAGCAAATAGGTATATAAAACATTTCTGTAGTCTCAGCGCTTTGGGTGGCTGAAGCGGGAAAATCACGAGATCAGGAGGTCGAGACCAGCCCGGACAATATGGTGAAACCCCGTCTCTACTAAAAATACAAAAAAATTAGCCAGGTGTGGTGGCAGGCAGCTGTAATCCCAGCTACTTGGGAGGCTGAGGCAGGAGAATCGCTTGACGCTGGGAGGCAGAGATGGAAGTGAGCCGAGGTCGCGCCACTGCATTTTAGCCCGGGTGACAGTGCGAGACTCCATCTCAAAAAATAAAAAAATAAAAAAATAAAAAAAGTTTCATCAATGACACCCAAGGCTGAGGTGGGAAAGCAGGAACAGGGAGGAAGAATGAACACACGCACACACACACACACCATCCTGCCCTGCCAACATGTACTGACTCACATCAGTTGTTCCTTTGGGAGGTTAAGATTTTAAGAAAGAAAAGGCTGTAAGAAAATGAAGAGGAGAAATGATCTTCCCTGTGTTCCTGCAACCTCAACACATTCCAGGGTTCCTTTGCCCAACAGGCGGCTGTGGGGTTGGCTAGCTGGCGGTTAGCACTGTGCTGTAGGCTTGTTGCTGCCGTGAGGAAAAACAGATTTCAAATACCAAGTTTAGCATCCCTCCATGCTGTCTTGAAAATATAGCCAGATAAACAGCACTTCTCGAAGCAGACCCAGGACAGCACATCCACAGAGATGATTAGGCTTCTGCTAAGGAGTGCTGGCTCTTTGAAAGCGGTCACACAGCGGGTTAACACCCTGCCTCCATGCTGCTCAGTGAACATTGCATGTATGGCTTCCCAAGGAAGAGGGAGTCTTTATGTAGGTTCACAAAGCTGCTTCCGTGAACCGCAAGAAGTAATAATGGATCAGGTGTTTTGCCCAACATTGCTGTGAAGCTCTGTGAATAGTAGTAGTGAGTCTTACCTACAGTGTATTTGGAAGTGTGTGCCTGTGCATGTCCACATGTGTGTGTGATGGATGCGTTTGCAGGAAAAGTTTGGTATAAACAGCAGAAAAATAAACAACATATGCGCCAGCACATGTATGTCAATTTGGATGAGGATTTGAATTTTTTTAACAGGAGACACTGTTGTTCAGCTTCCAGAAGTACTCTGTTTGAAAATGCTCATATATATATGTATGAAGAACAAACTAGAAAAGCTAGATTTTTACTATAAAATCTAGTAAAATCTTTACAGTACTGCCTTAGTCCACTCAGGCGGCTATAACAAAATATCAGTCTGAGTGGCTTATAAAGAATAAAAATGTATTTCTCCAAGTTCTAGAGACTGAAAAGTCTAAGATCAAGGCACTGGCAGATTTAGTCACCAGTCAGGCTTCATTCTCTGGTTCACAGATGGTTCCTTCTCGCTATATTTTCTCATAGCAGGAAGGACAGTCTCCCTCAGGCCTCCTTTATAAGGGCACTAATCTCGTTCACGAGGCTTTGCCCTCATGATCTAATCAGCTCTTGAAGCCCCCACTTCTTAAACAGTGGTGATTACATTTCAGCATATGAATTTCTGGGGGGACACAAACATTCAGACCATAACAATGGTAGTATTTCACATAAATAAGTGGTTTAATTCTATTAAAGGTATATCCCTCCTTGCTCTCTGATATGGTTTGGCTGTGTTTCCACCCAAATCTCGTCTTGAATTCCCACGTGTTGTGAGAGGGACCTGGTAGGAGGTGATTGAATCATGAGGGGCAAGTCTTTCCTGTGCTGTTCTTGTGATAGTGAACAAGTCTTGTGAGATCTGATGGTTTTAGAAAGAGGAGTTCCCTTGCACAAACTCTCTCTCTTTGCCTGCCGCCATCCATGTAAGACATGACTTGCTCCTCCTTGCCTTCTGCTGTGATTGTAAGGCTTCCCCAGCCACATGGAACTGCATGTCCAATTAAACCTCTTTCTTTTGTAAATTGCTCAGTCTTGGGTATGTCTTTATCAGCAGCACGAAAATGGACTAATACAGTAAATTGACCAGTAGAGTGGGGTGTTGTTGAAAAGATATACAAACATGTGAAAATGGCTTTGGAACTGGGTAACAGGCAGAGGTTGGAATAGTTTGGAGGACTCAGAAGAAGACAGTAAAATATGAGAAAATTTGGAACTCCCTAGAGACTTGTTGAATGGCTCTGACAAAAATGCTGATAGTGATAGGAACAATCATATCCAGGCTGAGGTGGTCTCAGATGGCAATGAGGAACTTGTTGGGAACTAGAGCAAAGATGACCCTTGTTATGTTTTAGCAAAGAGACTGGCAGCATTTTGCTCTTGCCTTAGATATTTATGGAACTTTGAACTTGAGAGAGATGATTTACAGTATCTGGCAGAAGAAATTTCTAAGTAGCAAACCATTCAAGAGATGACTTGGGTGTTGTTAAAAGCATACAGTTTTATAACGGAAGTAGAGCATAAAAGTTTGGAAATTTTGCAGCCTGACAATGCAATAGAAAAGAAAATCCCATTTTCTGAGGAGAAATTCAAGCTGGCTGCAGAAATTTGCATAAGTAATGAGGAGCTGAATGTTAATCACCAAGACAATGGGGAAAATGTCTCAAGGGCATGTCTGAGGTCTTCATGGTAGCCCCTCCCATCACAGGTCTGGAGGCCTAGGAGGAAAAAGTGGTTTTGTGGGCCAGGCCCAGGATCCCCATGCTATCTGCAGCCTAGGGACTTGTCCTTCATCCCAGCCACTCCAGCCATGGCTGAAAGGGTTGACATAGAGCTCAATCCATTGCTTTAGAGGGTTAAAGCCTCAATCCTTGGCAGCTTCCACATGGTGTTGAGCCTGAGAGTCCACAGAAGTCAATAACTGAGGTTTTAGAACCTCTGCCTAGATTTCAGAAGGTGTATGGAAATGCCTGGAAGTCCAGGCAGAAGTCTACTGCAGGGGCAGGGCTCTCATGGAGAAGCCCTGCTAGGGTAGTGCAAAAGGGAAATGTAGGTTCAGAGCCCCCACACAGAGTCCCTACTGGGGCAGTGCGTAGTGGAGCTGTGAGAAGGCCACCATCCTTCAGACCTCAGAATGGTAGATCTGCTGACAGCTTGCACTGTGCACCTGGAAAAGCTGCAGGCACTCAGTGCCAGCCCATGAAAGCAGCCAGGAGGGAGGCTGTACCCTGCAAAGCCACAGGAGTGGAGCTACCCAAGACCATGGGAACTCACCTCTTGCATCCGTGTGACCTAGATGTGAGACATGGAGTCAAAGGAGATCATTTTGGAGCTTTAAGATTTGACTGCCCCACTGGATTTTGGACTTACATGGGGCCTGTAGCCCCTTTGTTTTGACCAATTTCTCCCATTTGGAACAGCTGTCTTTACTCAATGCCTGTACCCCCACAGTGTCTAGGAAGTAACTAACCTGCTTTTGATTGTACAGGCTCATAAGTGGAAGGGACCTGCCTTATCTCGGATGAGACTTTGGACAGTGGACTTTTGAGTTAATGCTGAAATGGGTTAAGACTTTGGGGGACTGTTGGGAAGGCATGATTGGTTTTGAAATGTGGGGCATGAGATTTCCCAGGGACCAGGGGCTTAATGAAATGGTTAGTCTGTATCTCCACCCAAATCTCATCTTGAATTATAGTTCCCATAATTCCCACATGTATGAGGGAGCCTATGGGAGGTAATTGAATCATGGGGGTGGTTACCCCCATGCTGTTCTTGTGATAGTGAGTAAGTTTTCAAAAGATTTGATGGTTCGTGAGAGACTTTTCCCCCTTAGCTTGACACTTACTCCGTCCCGCCACCCTGTGAGGAAGGTGCCTTCTTCTCCTTTGTCTTCCACCATGACTGTAAGTTTCCTGAGGCCTCCCCAGCAATGCAGAACCATAAATCAATTAAACCTCTTTCCTTTATAAATTACTCAGTCTCAGGTGTTTCTTCATAGCAGTGTGAGAATGGACTAATGCAGTGAGTCTGCAGTGGCCCAGGGATCTGCATTCGAGTGTGGCATTTGTGACAGTTACAGCACTTGGGGATTCCCAGCTCCTTGTCCCTGGCTTGGCTAGGCAGATTTGAACTGCCTCATGGCTGTTTCCTCCTGGGCTGGCCTTCTTAGGAAGCTTTACATGAGTCTTTATTCCTTTCTTCCCCTCGCTCCTCATCTCATTCTCCAAATCAGTAGAGAATTTAGAGAGTTAGCAATTCATAACTCCAATCTAAATAAAGAACATCTACTAAAAAATGCCTGTATGGACAGGCTTTTAGAGTCATTGCCCTACTCTGGGTTAGGGAGAGTTGCTCAGATGACTTTAAGGAAACTGAAAAAAGCTTTTACATTTTTGTGCTGTTTGGGGTGAAGGTGGTGGGAACTGTCTCCTACTCCAAGTGAGTACAAAGCAAGGTAGAGGGTGACAAGTCCTCCTGAAAAGCCCAAGGTGCTACAAGATCAGAGGTGAACAGACACTGGTGGGTAAAGTTATGTCAAATATGTCTGAAGAAACTACTTTAAGTTAATGATTAGCACTAACCCTTTGTTTTATGCGTAAAAGTGCTGGTCTTAGGTTTCACAAAGGAGTTTTGGTTATCCCCTGTATCAATCACAGTCCCAGCAAAAAGAAGACACACTTGAAAAATGAGAGTTAAAGATGCTCTGTCCAGGCTGGGTGTGGTGGCTCATACCTGTAATCTCGGCACTTTGAGAGGCCAAGGCAGGAGGATTGCTTGAGCTCAGGAGTTCAAGACCAGCCTAGGTCACATAAGAAGTAGGAAGAGCCTGTCTCTACAAAAAATTTCAGAATTAGCCAGGCATGGTGGCACTTGCCCATATTCCTGCCTACTCAGCAGGCCAAGGCAGGAGCATCACTTCAGTCCAGGAGTTCAAGACCAGCCTGGGCAACAAAGCAAGATGCTATCTCTATTCTATTTAAATAAATAAATAATTAAAAAGAAGCTCTCTCCAGAAGGGTTGACAAGCATAAGGGACCTGTTAGTAGGTGGAGAAGAATAAGGGACCACTCACCCAAAACAGCCCTTACCATCTCTAACCCTGAAGGTATGAGAGCAGGGAGCTTTTGGTAGGAGCTTTCAAGGGTATTCAGCCCCTGGAAAGGGTCTGCTTGGGCTTGGCCAGAACTAAGGCAAGGCAGGGAAAGGCAGTGGCTACTTTCAAACTGCAGCCCACAGTGAGGAATGCTCTTCAATGCTGCTGTCTTCCTGCTCGTGTCTCCATCTAAAGTCAGACACGCGGGATCGTGGTACAAAGTCGGCCTCCAGAGCACAGATTAGGGGAGAGAAGAGAGAAGAGCAGGTCTGGAGGGTCAGCAGGAACATGCAGCAGGCTCTTCCTCTGCAGGACTGGTCACATAAAGGGGTAGCACACAGAAACAGGACAATTATTGGGTGCCATTCTCTAAAACAGGACAATTATTGGGTGCCATTCTCTAAAACAGGACAATTATTGGGTGCCATTCTCTAAAAGAATCCATGCAGGCTGACACCAAGGTAATGATTATAGACACTGAGACAATAGTCTTAAGATCAGAAGAAGAGTTTTTTCTAAGTTGGGGATTTATAGTGACAAGAAAAGATTAGTTGAGAATAATCAAATGAATGTATTTTGAAATAAATGCTTTATTAGAAAGCATGGCATAAATGCATGAAAAGACGATGAACATCAATCGTCGTTAGGGAAATGCAAATCAAAACCACAGTGAGATACCACTAAACACTCAGAACAATGGTTATAATAATAAAAAAAATACAATAAGGAGTGTTTGCTAGGATGTGAATTAAGACCCCCTCACACTTGCTGATGGGAATATGAAATGGTGCAGACATTTTGGAGAATGGTTTGGCAGTTTCTTAAAAACGTCAACCTAAGTTGACCATTTGATCCAACGATTCTACTTCCAAATATGCACTATTTACCCGAAGGAAATAAAAACATATTTCTATCCAAATAGTGACACATTAATGTTGGCTGAAGCATTCTTCACAGTTATTTCTAAAGTGGAAACAACCCTAACGTGTGTCACAACTAGTAAATGGATAAATAAAATGTAGTACATTCATACAATGGAATGCTATCTGGGAAAGAGAGAAATAGAGGAAGAATAGAAGGAAGGAAGGAAGGAACAAAGGAAGGAAGAAAGAAAGGAAGGAAGAAAGGAAGGAAGAAGGAAGGGAGGGAGGGAAGAAAGGAGGGAGGGAGGGAGGAAGGAAAGAAGGAAGGAAGGAAGGAAGGAAAGGAAGGAAGGAAGGAAGGACGGAAGGAAGGAAGGAAAGGTGGGGAGGAAAGGAGAGTGGGAGGAAGAAAATGGAAGCAGGAAGAAAGGAAGAAAGGAAGGAAAGAGAGAAGAAGGAAGGGAGAGAGCAAGGAAGGAGGAAGATTGGTGTAAATAAGGAAGGGAACAGTCTATTGACACATGCTACAACATAGATGAACTAAAAAAAAAAAAATCTGCTAAGTAAAAGAAGCCAGACACATATTGTATGGTTCCATTTATATGAAATGTCTAGAAAAGGCCAATTTGTAGAGACAGAATTTTGAGACATTTTAAATTTTTTATAATGTCTCCCTTCTCTTTGGTCCTGGAGTTGAGTGTTACTGATTGTTTTGTATCATGTATTACAGAAAAAAGGCTAGACTTTGTAATTTGCTTAATGCCTGGTGCGTTTGTTTAGCTTTAATCTGGATTATGGGGATTTGTTATTTTTTTTTAAAAAAGCATATATTATGAGGGAAAACATGGAAAGCTGTTAACAAAAATGAACATAGCAAAAAATGGAAATAGCCACCAAAGCTTTTAAAGAAATATTTTTGAAGAGAACTTCTTTTTTTTTTTTTTTTTTTTTTTTT
>NW_016813202.1:2501241-2525897 GCF_001698545.2 Rhinopithecus bieti
GGTTTACGCCATTCTCCTGCCTCAGCCTCCCGAGTAGCTGGGACTACAGGCGCCCGCCATCTCGCCCGGCTAATTTTTTGTATTTTTTTAGTAGAGACGGGGTTTCACCGTGTTAGCCAGGATGGTCTCGATCTCCTGACCTCGTGATCCGCCCGTCTCGGCCTCCCAAAGTGCTGGGATTACAGGCTTGAGCCACCGCGCCCGGCCGAGAACTTCTAATCATAAGCGGAAAGGGTCGAGATGAGGATTAAACAGGGGATACAGACAATAAGCAAGACAGGTGAAATAGAGGAGGCACCGCCTATGAAATCACCTTAATTCTCAAACTCTAAGTATCCATGGCTCTGCTACAGCTGGACCAGGACAACAGATGTGGTACTTCCAGTAACCAAGTTCTACAGAAGCCAGGCGTGTGTGCACTGGACTCTCCCTGCATGCTGTGTGCTGTGTGGCATTCGTGTTGCCCTCTTTACTCTCCCCTATACACATGGGAGGTTCTTGGCTCCATGTGTCCACCTGTGTTCAGCTGGTTCCTGATCCTGAAAACATTCCTCTCCTCTCTTTCCTGCATCCTTTCCAACTCCTCACTGAAGATCCCCCCATAATTTCCGTTGACTATGACATCTCCCATTTCTGACACCTGTATTTCTTATTATCTGTGTTATAACTTTTGGTTCTTGATTACATCAAATTTAGGGATTGATTATAATTTAGCTTGTTATTCCCTAATTTCTTTTCTTTTTTTTTTTTTTTTTTTTTTTTTTTTTTTTTTTTTTTTTTTTTTTTTTTTTTTTTTTTGAGATGGAGTCTTGCTCTGTTACCCAGGCTGGAGTGCAGTGGCATGATCTCAGCTCATTGCAACCTCCACCTCCCAGGTTCAAGTGATTCTCCCAAGTAGTCTGGCCTTACAGGCACGCGCCACCATGCCCGGCTAATTTTTGTATTTTTTGTAGAGATGGGGTTTTGCCATGTTGGCCAGGCTAACCTTGAACTCCCAACCTCAGGTGATCTGCCCACTTCGGTCTTCCAAAGTGCTGGGATTACAGGCGTGAACCATGGTGCCCAGCCATTATTCCCTAATTTCTTTGTGTTTATGCATACGATCTTTTCATGTGATCGCATTCAAGTTCCTTTTGGATAGCATATAAGCACACACCTTTGCAACCCATTAGAAGCAGTGATATGATTTGTACTATTTGCCAGTTGCTGTGGTATGGATACTTCTGCCATTGCCAGTTTTGAGCTATCAGTTGTTTAACAGCTTCTTACATAATTCCTGAAAATTTAAGAACCAGCTCTTTTGAGCAGGTGTGTGCCAGCTCTAGCACATACTCCATCCCGAATTGAGCTTAATGTGACTGGCATTCAGCAGCCTGCCGGGACAGCCTGAGTTGGCCTGTGGTGGAAGTTGTGGCAGTTGAACATTCAGGATCTGATAATGAATATAAAATGTGGGAGCTCAAAGTCATAAAACACCACAGGTAAGCTCTTACATATTTATATTCCCTAAAACAATAATAAAAGGAACACAATAAATAAAGATATCAGTAACATTCTACATATCTTAAATCAATAATAGGTTTAGTGTTTTTAATTTGGTTATAATTCATTGAAGTTGTTTAATGTAGACTTTGTGTCACTTTCTGATTGAAGCCTTAGAAATGCAAGGACCTGGGAAACATACATTTCCCTCAAGGAGCTCACAGCAGAAAAGAAAGAAAAGGAAAAAGAAATGCCAATAAAATACAGTCTTTGATATTACAACATTAAACAACATAGATCCCAGAGTTGAGGGGAGAGAGGAAGGAGTAGGCAAGAATAAGGATGAACTTCCTGAAGATATGATGCCGGAACAGAGTTTTCAGGGACCATACGTCCCTACATCCCTTAGAAATGTCTTCCTCAGCTAAGGTGGCCACAACAGCTGAATGTAATGCACATTGTTTAAGAGTTAGCTTTATAATAGAATTTTGCCTTTGCTTCAGTAGGCATCATTCAATGATGATGCAAGCCACCAACAGATTAACAGAAAGTTCATCTTCATGGCTTCTTTGGTGCCCTACTAGCTCTGACATATGAAAATTACACATTTTTTAAGGCAAAGGAAGGGGAACAGAGCCTGGATGCCAAAGCATTGTGAACACTAAGCAAGAATAGTATGATTCTCATTTGTAATTTTTTTTACATGTGAAATCACAAATGCACTTGAGCTGAACTAAGGCAGTCTCCGAAAGAACTGAAAATGAAATCAAGGTGAGAACAAAACACATAATCTTCTTTGTTCTCTACGAAAGAGAGGATAGCCATCTTCAGGTTTCCAGATGGTTTTGTTGTGCTGTCACCCGGCCTTTCCTGGGTGCTACCTAGGAGCTTTGCGACTAGATTGGTGCACAGTGCTCTGCGTGGCACCTCACTGTGGGACTGTGCTGTGGCCATACAAGGCAGGAGAGTGCTCCAGGGTGACACTCCCCTCTACACCACGAACATCTCCCCTTACCTCCAAAACACTAGAGCAGGTTTTCCCAAGGTGCCGTCCAATAAAAGTCTCCACTGTGATTACTTGTGGAGGGGGTGAAGACTAATGTTCAAAGATGGGGATTCCTGGACCCCACCTTAGAAAAAGGCTCAGTCAGAATCTCTGGGAGCTGGGCCTTGAAATCAGTATTTTTATCAAGCTCCTAAAATAATGAGGAGCTTAGCACAGTATCTGACACTGCAGACTGTCTATACATGTTTTTTAATTGAACAAAACTTACCTTTCCTCCACCATCTAACCTCACCCACTTGAAACATCTTCACTTACTGGCTAGTGAAGGGATTTGGTGGACGATAGCTCTTATTTAGCATTTTATTTCCCCTTTGTAACACTGTTTGTCTTTTTTTATTGTCCTCAGTCAACAAGTTTTCTCATTCTTCAAATATGTCTTTCTTTAGAAAAACAAACTAGTTTTTTTTTTTTTGACATTATCATGTAGCCACCCAAGGGGTTCATCCTGCCACTGCATAAAGAAAGGACACTGGTCCGGTGGCTGAGGCAGGAGAATTGCTTGAACCTAGGAGGCAGAGGTTGCAGTGAGCCCACATCCTGCCATTGTACTCCAGCCTGGGCAACTCCGTCTCTAAAAGAATAATAAAAAAAGGCCACTGGCATTGTAGTAGAGAGTTTAATAGACATGAGGCCGGCCATACCACGTGGGAGATGGAGTTCCCACTCAGATCATCTTGCACAAAGCTCTTTGGTTAGGGGTTTTTCAAGGGCAGTTTCGGGGAAAGGGTGGGGGTGGCCAGGTAACAGGTGCTTGCTGCTGATTGGTTGGGCAAAGATGAAATCATAGGGGGCTGAAGCTGTCCTCCTGCAGGCCAGATCACTTTTGGGTTGGGCCACAGGAGTGGGGTTGTTGGTCCAGCTGTAGCCATGAGTGTCAGACACGCAAAAACCTGGAAAGATATCTCAAAAGGCCAATCTACAATAGTGGTGTTGTTTGCAAGAGTAATTGGGGAAGTTGCATGTCTTATAACCCCTGGAATAATGTCTGCACCTTAGCAGAACTCAGGCTGATGACCTCCTATTAGCTTTACAAAAGTGGTTGAGTTTTGGGTAAGGCCTATTATCATGTAAACGGTAGCCTAAATGTTTTCCGAAGTTAGCTTGGCCCAATAGCCCTGGAATAATTAAGGGAAAGGCAAGGTGTAGGTTGCGTTAGCTTAGCTTACTGTTATAATTTTCTCACTAATATAACTTTTGCAAAGGCGGTTTCAATCATGCAAAAACAAATACACACACATAATTTTATGTAAAAGTCAATTAAAACAGAAAATGTAGATGATTACCATTGTTGAGTCTCCTTCAGATGGTGAAACTAGTTTCCACCGCCCTCTGATTGATTTTCCAAAAACTGACTTCATGTTTAGGGAAGGGTGCTTATGTATTTTATGGACCATTGAAAAGGAATGGGGTGTCCACTTTGGGCATTTCATATGGAATATGCAGGTGGACATTCTTGTGTTGGACCATCTTTATGTGACCTGAAATTCACATTTAAGTTGCAACGGTCAGTCAGTGAGTTTTAGCTCAGCTTCCATGCAGCTCCCACAGTGACTCCCAGAAATAGGCCAGTGGAATTGTTTGACCACCTCTCAATCATTATTCAGGTTTTTTCCACAAGAGTCTGCCATACCTGGAAGCCTGAGTTTAGGATCTTTTCTCCCTAGGTAAACACAGGGCCATTATTCCCTCAAAAGAGAGTTGCAAAAGGGTAGGAGAGGCATCCTAGAAGTGATGAATATAAGGTTCTCGGCTCGAACCCGAGGAACCCGAGAGCACGCTAATGCCAACAGACAATGTGCGGCAGTGTGGAGAAACATGGTGTTTTTTTTTGTTTTTTTTTTGAGACGGACTCTCCCTCTCTCACCCAGGCTGGAGTGCAGTGGCCGGATCTCAGCTCACTGCAAGCTCCGCCCCCCGCGTTCACGCCATTGTCTTGCCTCAGCCTCCCGAGTAGCTGGGACTACAGGCACCCGCCACTACACCCGGCTAATTTTTTTTGTATTTTCAGTGGAGACGGGGTTTCATCGTGTTAGATCGAGCTAGGATGGTCTCGATTTCCTGACCTCGTGATCCACCTATCTCGGCCTCCCAAAGTGCTGGGATTGCAGGCGTGAGCCACCGCGCCCGGCCGCAACATGCTGTGTTAATGAGCGCCTGGGTGCAGGCGGGCTGAGGCCTAAAATGGCGTCAGCCTCAAATGAGGACGGGACAGGGGTTTTCCAGTCCTCTCTAAACAGGAAATGTCCCAGTCTGACGTGACTGCTGCATAGTGCCCTGACGGCCTCCTTCTCCATCTTCAGCGGTGCGTGTCTTCCAGCCAGGGTAGGTGTCTTCCGGCCGGCTCTCCTGCTTCTGCTCTCTTGCTGACCCACACTGCTGACACAAGTGGCCTTGCGCCTTGGGACTGGGCCTGAAAAGGGAGGAGTTACTCATCCCTTCAAGCTTTCAGGCCCGGGGAGAATCTTTCAGTGAGGAACTGGTAGAACTCCTTTTCCTTTCTGGTTATGGTAAATCTTTCCCTCTTCTCAGCACTCCGCTTCTTCTTTCTCCCATTCATTTCCCGCAAGCCCCTCCCCTCTCTTGCAAAAAGTAGGGCACTTTCCCTTGCGGGCCTTTCATAAACACAAGAGTGACTTCTGCTTCTACGGAGTCGGTGTGGGGAGTCATCTAATATCCGTTCTATTCTCAGATTTCTCCAGATTTCCTCCTAATTCAGTATTCAGTCAAGATTCTCGCATTACATTTAGTTGTTACATGTCTTACATCTTTGTAGTATAAAATAATAATTGCATTTTATATACATATGTAGATGTTCAAACACCACACACACACACACACACACAAACACAATTTACTTTTGGAAGAGTTCAGGCTAATAGTCTAGTAGAAGTCCCACGGCCTTCTGTCATTCTGGATTTGTCATACGGTTTCCCCATAGTGTCATTTAACTTGGTTTCTTGATTTCCATATAATTTGGAAGTTAGGTCTGGAGCAGCCCTGTCCAGGAGATCTTGCTGTGAGTATGGCTGTTCCTTATTGGTGCTACCCAATACAGTAGCCACTAGCCATATGTGAGAGGGCTAGGATGATAGAGGAAAAGAAATTCTAACTTATTTAACTTAAATTATTCTAAACTTAAATCTAAATAGTCACCTGTGGCTAATGGCTACCATATTGGGTAGTGCAGGATGGGATGCTTTATTAGATCCAGGATAGAGATTTTGGCAAGGATAGATGATGTCGTGGACTTACTGCCTTCCTTTGCTGGATGGCATCTCATTCATTTTCTCTCTCCCTCTTTCTCTCTCTCTTTCTTTTCCTCTTCCTCTCTCTCTCCCTCTTTCTTATTGTGAACTCATGAATGCTTTTTGAAGCTAGTTTTTGAATTCTTTGATATAGTTTGATTTAAGTTAGTCTTTGGCACAACAAATTGTCACCAGTTCACCTTGACCAAACCTAGACTTGGTATTAACTGGTTTGTTTTTTGCTTGTTTGTTGTTTCTGGTAAGGAATGGTATTTAGAAACCAGGATCAGGGAACTGAATTTCCTTGTTGCTACTGTGTCAATGTTTGTAAACCCTTTCAGTAGAAACTCTAAGGGAAATTACGTTAAGAATCTTTGGTTCACACTGTGTTTTTCAATTCAAATTTAATATTACAAAAAAATTAAGTGGAAGAAAGTTAATATTATGAGTGTTCTTTTCTTGGTTTCTTTTTTTTACATTTGTATCTCCTTTCCCTTAGAAAAAACATCATGGTGGCTAATATTATCCACGTATCTCTTTAGTTTTCTACAATATTTTCTCAAAATTAGAATATCACTACTAACAAACCCATTAATAAATTTAAGGTATGCTTTCAGACCTTTTTTTTTTTTGACCTTAGACTTATACATCCCACTAAAATGGGTCAAAGAACTATTTCCAAAAATTATTTGAAATAATTATTTTTTCTCTGTGGCTTATCAAATTGATATATAGTTGATTTCATTTATTGCTGTTTATATTCAATTTTATGTAAAATGGTTTTATTTTCTCTTTTATTTCTTATTATAATTACATTTTCTATTCTTTATGAATGTAAATAAAAGCATTTCAGTTGTATTGTAATTTTACAATGTACTACAATACCCTTATATCACTATTTTCCACAACTTTTTCTGTAGAAAATGTATTCTAGTATTAATAAGTCAAATTGCCGGGTGTGGTGGCTCACGCTTGTAATCCCAGCACTTTGGGAGGCCGAGGCAGGTGGATCACGAGGTCAGGAGATCAACACCATTCTGGCTAACATGGTGAAACCCCATCTCTACTAAAAATATAAAAAATTAGCTGGATGTGGTCGCAGGTGCCTGTAGTCCCAGCTACTCGGGAGGCTGAGGCAGGAGAATGGCGTGAACCTGGGAGGCAGAGCTTGCAGTGAGCCGAGATAGTGCCACTGCACTCCAGCCTGGGCGACAGAGCTAGACTCCATCTAAAATAAATAAATAAATAATAAGTTGAATTATTGACAGACTTTAACAGTAAAACCCATTTATTAACTTTGAGATTGTATATAATCTGTGAACTTTAAGGCTAATGTATCCCCCCCTCAAAAAAATGGAAGTACCTCTTCTCCCAAATATGTGTCATGGGCTTTCATGGTGTCCTGCACTTGTGACAACTGTGTTTGATTATTTCATTGTGGGATTTGTTTTTTTCCTTTAATTTAAACAAACATTGATGGAAGCATTACTCTTTGCCAAGTGTTTTAGTTCTTGTTAATTACTAATATAGCCTGTAAACTGCATGGGGACAGGGGTCGTATCTGTCCCATCCTGTCATCCCCACTCATAGTACCTCTGGCCCAGCATAGGTGCTCCATAAATGAGTATTGAGTGGATACATGATTAAACAATTCTCTGGGTTCCACTCTCCATGTGGAAATGGGAGAATCATTCAATCAAATCCATGTTAAATTCTAACACAATTCTGATGCATGGCCACCTGGAAAAATATTGGACCTCCCTGCCCAGTTCTTTTATATTTTAATGATTTCTGTGTATGCCACATTAAGTACAAGTATAAAATTGCCCTCAGGCGTTCAAAGAGGATTAAATTGTGTTTATGGGAGCCTCTCATTAAGGAAAAAGTGATCGGAATCCTTGGCTCTCGGAGCCTGGGGGTCCTTTGCGAGACATACCACACTAATAGACTACCACTCTTTCTCTCTATTAAAGACAATCCATTACATTTTCCAGTTGGGATGAATGATAATGCCACATTTAGTTTTCTGTATTTTTAAGCATCATCTCTTCTTAACAGGATGTGTAATGTGATTCAAGCTGATGTGATGAGGCAGACCATTAACGAAATGTCTTTCAGTCTCTGCTTGATTAATAAATATTTCCTCTGCATTTTATTATGGGCAGCTTGCAGAGGGAGCCAAAGTTTATTGCTTTCTTTTTTTTTTAATCAGTGAAGTAACATCAGCTATTATGCATAATCAGTTCCAGCTTGTACATTTGTAATGTTTTGATTTAGAATAGTAAAAAGGAAAGAGGACAGTGAAAGCTGCAACGTTATGAGAGAAAATTCTGGTAAATGCATAACAGTTCAGGTGCCTCTCATTTTGCTTTTAAATACTTGTCTACTTTGCCCCCAACTCCCAGACATATATCTAAAATGAATCTCTTTCTTACACCCACCAATTTTTACCAGTCTTCTAGAAACAGTAGTTCTCAAAGTGTGGTTCCGAACCAGCAACATCAGCCAGTGTAGCCTGAGAAATTGTTAAAAATGCAAATTTTCAGGCTCTACATGGTCCTACTGACTTGGCAACTCTGGAAGTTGGGTCCAGCTATCTGTTTTTACTAGCCCTGTTGGTAATTCTGATGCAAATTCAAGTTGGAAAACTATTGTTCTAGAAAGAGTGAAATAACATCCTCATCTTAGTGATTAGATTCAAGTAAATGAGTAGACATTGAAATTCCCTTACATTTCTAAATAGTCATTTGGCTTTTTTTTTCCTATGTGCTATGGGTGTTTAGTTTAATTCGAGAGTCAGTATGACTCATGCATGACACTGGAAAGGTATTTTTATTTTCAAGGTACAGAGAGTAAAGTCTAATGGAGAAAAACATATTTTACTCATTTTTAAAAAAAAGAATCATATCATTGGCATAAAGATGTCGTTCTTCAAATCGGCATCAAATAAGTATCTGTAACAAAGTTAATGTGGCTTTCTAAATTGCTGCCATCATCATGATATTACAGCCAATTCTTCCGGAGTAGAATTATCTGGCCTCTTGTGGGTTTTTTTTTTTTTTTTTTGTAATTAAACCTTTTATCCTATTATTTTGCATTTAACTATTATTAATACATATCATCACAGATGGATAGGACAGAGAAAGGAGTTGTCACCTTTAGATTATATCTGGAAGGGATGTTAAAAAAATAAAAAGGAACCCAAACACCAAATCTAACCTTTAATGGTTCAGATGAGGAAAGCAATGCTCAGGGAAGTCAAGTGACCTGTAAAATTCAGATATTTTGTGTTTTAGTTCAGTATGTTTTCCACTGTTTGTTATTAGTAGTTCTTGTCCCTACTTAGAAAAAGATTTTAGAGCTATCAACTCAGAAATACTTTTTTTTGGCATAAAGGATGAATGAATTTGACCTTAGAATTTTTCTTATTGTCCCTCTTCTCACTAACAGACATGAACACTTGAAAGCTGCCTGAAGGATTTGTAGCAGTATTTACTTCCTAAATGTTGCCACGCAGACTCGCAAATTCATTCCAGGACATTTTTTTAATGTGTCAAAATCATCCTAGTTCTTATAAAAGTGGAAATGAACAATGGTCCAACATACAATTAAAAGCATTGGTTCAGAGCCTAGTGAATTAAAAAAAAAAAAATTGATGTGAATCACTTAAAATAGGTAATTGACTCTCAAATTAATCCTTGGAAAATTAAAGAAGCATCTAGTGAAGTATATTATTTTGGGCTTTTATCTAAAAGTGATTACCAAGTGGGTTCTTGCTGGGCTAGAAAAATTCTAACCTCCACTTCCATTTTTTTCTCCTTTTTAAAGTTAGCCAAACAATTTTCATGCCACATAGAAGTTTAATAGCTCCATCTACAATGACGCATTGGCAAACTGAAGGATGCAGTTGCTTAGCAGTGACAGAAACTTTCTCACTATATCCTTGCCCTAGTAATAGCTTCAGAGAGGTGGAGCATAGTGATGATAGAATATCAAAATTTGCAATTCTAAAATACTCAGAAGACACTCAGTTACATCTTTAATTTGATGTAATAGGAATTCTTGAAAAGTAATTTAAAAATGATGTTAGATCTCAGATGCACTTCGGTTGATTACCTGAGTCACCTCCCCCACCCCTTTGCTAAGATGCTCCCACGTGCTTTAGGGCAGTGCAGGGGGGTTGTAGAAGGACCAGCAGCATCAGTAATGCCTGGAACTTTTTTGGAAATACAAACTCGTGGGCCCCACCCTATACCTCCTGATTTCCGGGCGGAGCTCAGAAATCTCTTGTAATAAACTCTCCAAGGAACTGTGGTGTGCACTCAAGTTTGAGAACTACTGCTCTTTGGGGGGTTGATTGTGTCTGTTTTATTCTCTCTGCCAGTGATTATTGGCTTCTAAAATATACTTAACCCAACTCTAGCTGATGTGACCTAAAACGATTTCTTCTGTGAGGGTGCTGGCAATGCTTTTTTGCTACTTAAAGAAAGGAAAAGTAAGAGATTGACGCTATTTTTGCCTTTGAGCACAAGCACGTAAAAATGTGACAGTGTTGTGGCCGGGAAGGTCCCATGCTGGTGATGTAGAGTCAAAATACGGAAAGAATCTGACTTAACCAAATCTGAAATCATCCTGCCTCGGGACTTGACTTCATTTTGTGAAATTTAAAAACAAACAAAAAACCCTTTATTGCTTGAAGTGTTTTGAGTTCCGTTTTATTTGTTGTTTCTAGCAGCCAATATCCCCTCAGTGGTACACTTGCAAGAAAATCTTATGGTGAATTTCAGTGTTACTTATAGCATGGAGACTGAGAGTAAGAAGCTCACCTGTTTTATATCACTTCTCTTTTAAAACGTTTTCAAAATGTTAGAGAAGTATAATTTGGAGAAATTATCTGAAGTTATGTTTAATTACGTCTCTCCTCCATGCTAGTTGCGTATAAATAGTAGTTGTCCTTCTGTTAACATTTTGAAGAAAGAATATCCATATAACAATCAATTTAGTTGTTCAACTGGTATTTAGTAGCCCCAAGGGAGCATATCATTATGGGGTAGGGAAATGTAAATTAATCCAAAGCTAAAATATCTTGAGTTATCACCCCTTTATATGAAATTCCCTACTTATTCCTCTGAAGAGGTCTTTTTTGCCTATTATTCTGCATATCCAAAGAGCATTTAAATACTCAATTTCTGGGAAGTTGCTTTATAAAATAATTTTGAAATATTTTATAGAGATGTAAATTATTTGTATATATTTACATATATACATATACTGTGTAATTTATATTTTTGACATTATAAAATATTTTCTGAACTTTTTAAATTTGTTTATTTATTTTGAGATGGAGTCTCGCTCTGTTACCCAGGCTGGAGTGCAGTGGCACGATCTCGGCTCACTGTAACCTCCATCCCGGGTTCAAGCGATTCTCAAGCCTCAGCCTCCCCAGTAGCTAGGACTACATGCGAGCACCGCCACCATGCCAGGTACATTTTTGTATTTTTAGTAGAGACAGGGTTTTACCATGTTAGCCAGGCTGGTCTCAAACTCCTGATATCAAGTGATTTGCCCGCCTCGGCCTCCCAAAGTGCTGGGATTACAAGCGTGAGCCACCACACCTGGCCATTTTTTGAACTTTTTTTTGAGGCGGGATCTCACTCTGTGGCCCAGGCTGGAGTGCAGTGGCATGATCTCAGCTCACTGCAACCTCTACCTCCCGAGTTCACGCCATTCTCTTGCCTCAGCCTCCTGAGTAGCTAGGACTATAGGCGCCCGTCACCACGCCCAGCTAATTTTTTGTGTTTTTAGTAGAGATGGAGTTTCACCATGTTAGCCAGGATGGTCTCGATCTCTTGACCTTGTGATCCACCCGCCTTGGCCTCCCAAAGTGCTGGGATTACAGGCATGAGCCACACGCCCGGCCCATTTTCTGAACTTTTTAGATAACATACAAATCTATTCAACTGTACTTTTTTTTCAAGTATACTTTAAAAGCTCAGTGTTATTATTTTTGGTTGAAATTTATTATTCTCTTATCTTTCTGAAATATGCTACATCATTTGTAGAGAACAATCTCCAAAACTATGTTTTTACATCAAACACATACATCTATATACTAATATTTGTAGTCAACACTATTTAAACTTCTATTAATTTCAACTGATAAAATGGAAAGTTATTTTTAAGTGGCTGTCGAGTAGGGATTATTGACTGATTTAGTAGTTTATTTTTAGCTTAATAGAATTGTGCTTTCTATAGGACTTCAATCTTTAAAATGTGTTGAGACATGCTTTATGACTAATATATGGTTACTTTTTGTAATTGTTGTATGTGAGCTTAAAAAAAATGTATTCTGAAAAAATTGCCCAAACATTTCAAGGATTTTTTATTTGTTAGAATAACTCCTATTTATACTTCAAGACTCAGTTACTTCCTCAGGTAAGGTGTTCTAATAGTATCAAACAGAATTAGATGCTGCTTCTTCTGGACTCTTTCTATGATATTACCTTGACATTGAATTGAAATTTAAACGTTTATGTGCATATTCTCCTTAGACCATAAGATGCTAAGGCCAAATTTATCTTCTAAATTACCTTTACTACTGTACCTAATCTAATACTGTACCTTTCACATAGTAGGCACTTGGAAAGTGTTTCTGGAATGAAGGAAGGAAGGAAAGAAGAAGTGAACAATAGTATGGTGATATATTAGGTTTAATTATATGCTTAGGACTCTATAAGGTTGGTTTCTATAGTTAGACAATGCTGTCACCTAGACCAAAAAAAAAAAAAAAATCAACTAAGGTTGCTAAATAAAGAATGCACAATTTGAAAAGGAGAAATAGTTATAGCTAACATTTATGTAGCATTTCTCTGTACCAGGCACTTTCCTAAGCTCTCTAGTGGGTGTATGGGGGCCTGGAGGTAGGAGGGGAAAACTCATTTGATCCTCATGATAACTCCATGAGAAGGATACTGTTGTATTTAGCACATCTATTTTTCAGATGCTGAGGCTGAGGCAACAAAATGCTGAGTAAGTTTCCCAAGGCCAGAAACTAGAGAGCAGCAGAGCTGCACATGTGACCCAAGCAGGCTTGCTCTGGAGCCCGTTGCATGAACTCCCATGCCACATTACCGCTCAATAAATATAAAGGGGCCGGGCATGGTGGCTTGTGCCTGTAATCCCGGCACTTTGGGAGGCCGAGGCGGGTGGATCACCTGAGGTCGGGAGTTTGAGACCAGCCTGACCAACATGGAGAAACCCTGTCTCTACTAAAAACACAAAATTAGCCGGGTGTGGTGGCGGGCACCTGTAATCCCAGCTACTCAGGAGGCTGGAGCAGGAGAATCGCTTGAACCTGGGAGGTGGAGGTTGTGGTGAGCCAAGATCACGCCACTGCACTCCAGCCTGGCAACAAGAGCAAAACTCTGTCTCAAAATAATAATAATAATAATAATTAATAAATATAAATGGGAAACCTCGATTAGTCCCGTTTTAAAGAGCAAAAGCAACCACATTTGAAAACTCTTTGTAAGGCAACATTATCTTGTAACCCTAGAAAGGGGTCACCAAGACTCCAGGTCCCAGCTTAGCTTCTTCTCTGTGCTCCCTGTGGGCAGCCTTCGGAGTCACTTAACTTCTATCTCTCTTGGCTCCCTCTGCGCGTTAGAGATAAGGGCATTGTTTCCTCTCATCGGGAGAAGCTGCAAGGATTACTGAAATAATGTCTGAAGGCACTTTCAGTTCCTAAGAGGAAATAAGATCGAGGTGGAAAAAGGGATTTAATGTATGCCTGTCCTTATCCTTTATAAATTAGATGGGGAGTATCTCAGCCCCAGGCTGCTTCTGTGCAGGGTCACCCTGAAGAGGACCTTACTTAGAGTAATAAATATTTACACACTTATTATTTTTTAAGCACCTACTATGCGTCTAAATTAGTTTAGAGAAAGAGAGTGTTTTATTTTTTTAGCCACTGGCATGATTAGTTTTTCCTAACTAGAGAAGTGCCTTTGTTGGGAAAACTCCTTGCAGAGCGTATTTAGGATAGAAGCTGAAAGGTGAGTGGGAGGGATGCTGCTGTGGGAGATTAGAGGAGGAACCCTTGGTTTTCTGTGGATCGAAGGGAGGATGAGTTCAGAGTGTGTGTGTGTGTGTGTGTGTGTGCGTGTGTGTGTCCCCACGTCTTTGTGCATGTCAGCTATCTGGATGACTGGAGAAAAAAGGGTCAAGGACCTAGAGAAATTGGAATATTGTGCAGTGAGATATAGCCCTCTCATTGTTATCCCCTTAAATATTACATGGATTCTGGGAAACCCCATAAAATGCTTAGAGCGAGTAGCATTGTTATGGAGACTAGTGGAAGAACTGAGTATGGACTCTGCAAGGTGCAGGTACAGAAAATGACTGCCTATGTGGATACAGCTGAGCCATGAAAAGAATGGCCACAAATATCCAGTTGGCTTAAGACTTCTTCACACTGTCCAATGGGAGGGTCAAAGCAATCCTACATACACCATGAAGACACGGAGTCTCCAGCTGACGTCTAGATTACAGTCATGAAGTAAAAAGGCATGACCATGCAACACAAATTGCCATCCCAAGTAGTATTTTCTGCCTAATGTCTTGGGAGGGAGCAAATGCTTTAGGCTTCGAGGGAGGCCTCACACTTCTGTATATAACCAAGTTTCTTGAAGCCTCAGCAGTTAGTACAGAGAGAATCCACTGATGAGCAACGAGTTCGCTGGCCTTTGCCTCTGCCTACCTGCAGCCCTGCAGTGTCCTATCACTGCTTCCCTAGCTCTCCTGGGAGGTCCCGAGATGTGTCTCACATGCCCACACAATAGGCTCAGCTCCCGGGGGCCCTTCCTTTTTCTGCTGGCGACCAAATGGGCCCCATGCACTGGGCATCTTCTGCCATGATTCAGGTCCCAGCAGACACCACTCTGCAGGAAGCCCAGATTGGTTCTAAACCATTACTGCCGGCTTCCATCTAATGCCTCCAGAGTTTCAATACAACTGCCTTGTATTAAAGGTAGAAGTTTTCTTTTGAACGCCACCCCTAACTCCCTATCCCAGCCTTAAGAGGGAATAGGGCTGTCCTCAAAACCACTCTTCCATCTATTGACTAATGCTTTTATAAAGCTTGATAGAGGAAAACAAAAATGCATTTTCTGGTTCTTCTTTTCTTTCTTTTTTATTTTTTTCAAAGAGACAAGGTCTCACTCTGTCACCCAGGCTGGAGTGCAGTGGTGCAATGGAGTTCACTGCAGCCTCAACCTCCTGGGCTCAAGTGATCCTCCCACTTTAGCCTCCCAGATAGCTGGGACTATAGGCGTGCAGCACTATGCTTGGCTAATTTTTTTTTTTTTTTTTTTTTTTTTTGCTGGAGATGGGGTCTCACTAATGTTGCCCAGACTGATCTTGAACTCCTGGTCTCAAGCAATCCTCCTGCCTCAGCCTCCCAAAGAGCTGGGATTAGAGGCTTGCGCTACCATGCCATCCTGGTTCTTCTTAAGAGGGATACGCTCTAAGCACATCCCTGGCTTAGCCCCGCCCTTTTATTAATGCTTGACCTGGGAAATTGGAGTGATTCAGTTCATCAGTAACTTTCAGGAAAATATCTGAGTATGTTTGGTTCATTTTACTTCCTCTTTTGGTCAAGCTTTCCCCAAGGGGAACACGTTCTCCTGCTTCTCCAGGGGCAGGCCCTCTTCTAAGGTGAGGGTGGACAGCGTGGTGGGGGATGCCCAGTCCTGTGATATCACAACTGGGACACAGGTCTGCATCATTCTGGGTTGAGCATTATTCTGGGCTTATTTGCTGCCAAAACCTAAAGCCTCTTTTCTTTTCTTTTTTTGAAATGGAGTTTCACTCTTGTTGCTCAGGCTGGAGTACAATGGTGCAATCTCAGCTCCACAATCTCCGCTTCCCGGGTTCAAGCAATTCTCCTCCTTCAGCCTCCCGAGTAGCTGGGATGACAGGCGTGTGCCACCACATCCGGCTAATTTTTGTATTTTTAGTAGAGACGGGGTTTCACCATGTTGGTCAGGCTGGTCTCAAACTCCCGACCTCAGGTGATCCACCCGCCTTGGCATCCCAAAGTGCTGGGATTACAGGCGTGAGCCACCGTGCCTGGCCCATGTTCTCTTTTATTACCCCTGAGCCTTTGGTTGATTGTTTCTAAGGGAGAATCCACTTGCCAGGGTGTGGGTCATAATTAGAATGGTGGGAATAGTGGCATGGTCTCTGTTTCATCCAGCCATAACTGCCTGAACTAAGGCAGTTATTTTATAGACAGAAAGGAGCAGCTGGGTTGGGGAGGCCTTGGTGAGGTAGATAGGCTGATTAAATAATGAATGAATGATGAAAAAGAGGGAGCTGTTAATCCAGCCAGACGGAAGGCCTCAGAGCCAAGGGTGTTGCTGAGGCTAAGGATCTGGGGGCTGCATCAGGGCAGGCTCTGGGGCAAGTCATCAAAAAGCCTGGACTGACACCACCCCTGTTTATGTCCTCTAGGGTTCCTGAGCACTTGTGAGAGTAGCTGTGTTGAATTCCAGAGGTCTCTGTGATTGCACTAAAGCAGGAACTTTTCCTCATTTATTCATGTGTCTGACAATCACTTATCAAGCACCTAATGTTTACAGATAGTCCCCAACTTAATGTGGTTCCACTTAGGATTTTTCAACTAGACCGCAGTGTGAAAGAGATACACATTCAGTAGAAACCATATTTTGACTACCCATATGATCACTGTGTTTTTCACTTTCAGCATAGGAGTCAATAAATCAAGTGGGACATTCAACACTTTATTATAAAATAGGCTTTGCCTTAGATTATTTTGTCAAACTGTAGGCTAATGTAAGTGCTCTGAGCACAGTTAAGGTAAGACGAGGCTAAGCTATGATGTTTGGTAGGTTAGGTGTTTTCTGTTTGTTTGTTTTGTTTTGTTTTGTTTTTCTTTGTGATGGAGTTTCCCTCTTGTTGCCCAGGCTAGAGTGCAGTGGTTCAATCTCAGCTCACTGCAATCTCTGCCTCCCGGGTTCAAGTGATTCTCCTGTGTCAGCCTCCCAAGTAGCTAGGATTACAGGCATGTGCCACCATGCCCAGCTAATTTTTGTATTTAGTAGATTTGGGGTTTCACCATGTTAGTCAAGCTGGTCTTGAACTCCTGATCTCAGGTGATCCGCCAGCTTGAGCCTCCCCAAGTGCTGGGATTACGGGCGTGAGACACCATGCCCAGCCAGTTAGGTGTATTAAATGCATTTTTACTTACAGTATTTTCAACTTATGATGAGTTTATCAGGACATAACCCTGTGGTTGAGTCAAGGAGAATCTGTGGTACACACTAGGCATCTGGATGGCGGAGAATAGTGAGAAAGCTAAATAGAAGGTATAAGTACTAACTACAGATCACATATTCATTTACTTTTTCACTCTCTACTCCTTCAGCTTGCCAGTAGGATGAATGAACTGCCAGGGGTTGAATTACTTTTGTGTGAACCCACTGAACAATTTCGCTGAAGATGGCAGCTGCATTTGCATAACAAAAGCAATGTATAAGTGATTTTTCAAAAAAGTAATAAAGCTGTCTTGGAACAGAACTTAATAATTACATTTGAAAAAAGAATTAAGGCCAGGCACAATGGCTCATGCCTGTAATCCCAGCATTTTGGGAGGCCAAGACGGGAGAATAGCTTAAGCCCAGGAGTTTGAAACCAGCCTGCGCAGCAAAGACCTCATCTCTACAAAAAATTTAAAAGTTAGCCAGGTGTGGTATCACGCACCTGTGGTCCCAGCTACTAGGGAGGAGAATCTGCTTGAGCTGGAAGGTTGAGGCTGCAGTGAGCCATGATCTTGCCACTGTATTCTAGCTTGGGTGACACAGTGAAACCCTGTCTCAAAAAAAAAAAAAAAAAAAGAATTAACAATTGCAGCACAGGTGGATAGACTAGCATATATATAAACTCTTTCTTCTCTAAACCTCAAAGTTGCAAGTTTATCATGATAAGAAATTCAGAGTAGTATATTCTCCTATAAGCTTCCAAGCAACACACTCTGTCATCCAGCCTCACTCCCAGACATGTTATACTGGAAAGCCAAGCCATACCTTGTCACCTTTTATGTGAGTCTCCACCAATGATAACATACATATTCAAACAAGTTTTCAAGTGATGATTTTGCTTTTGCTGCTCTTTAGACATTTTGTTTTTGTTCCTTTTCCTTTTCTCGTCCTTTCATCGCTCGACCTAGACGCATGCATACCTCAAGGTCTCTCCCACGTGTATTCCACTAAACCTTAGCCCTTGAAATTCTCCTGCAGAACAAGTTTCTGCAGCTATGCTGTTTTGGAAGCACTGCAAACCGTAATTCCTTTTCAGAGATATTTGGAGCAAGTTAGAAAAGTAAAACCTCTGGAAGGTTTTTGACATCTGTCCAATACTTTTTTTCACCCAGCATTTTACAAACAATTTGGCCTCTGAATTCCTTTTCCTGATATCATCTATTTACTGTCAAAATCTGTGAAGCAATCTTCAGAGTCAGGAGCCCAGGCAAGGGGAGTAATGGAGTAAGGAGTAAGCGAGGTTATAATCCGGAGAGAAGTATAGGGAGAGATAACCTGTTAGACCTGGAGCAAAGCCTTCTTCTGGGTTCTAAATATAGGTATGGTGTCCTCACCTTGAGTCTTTCTCCAAAGTCCGAATTGCAGTGTGAAGCAGGCTTACTTAATCTATTTAAAATGTGCCTCACTCGTGCACCTCCGCTCTAAACCCTCTATCCTCCGTTTCTTAAACTATAGGCACCAAACTCCATAGCCTGCTGCTGTGCTATCAGGACTGACCCTTGCCAGCTAGTTTCCCTGTTTTCCTCTCTATCTAGACGCTTTGGTTTTTCTAGGCCTGAGATCATTTTGGACACATGTGTACTGGTAAAAAGATCTCTGTACAGTACAAAATTTCCACCCGTAAGAATTTCACAGTTTAGGCCAGGCGCGGTGGCTCATGCCTGTAATCCCCACGCTTTGGGAAGATGAGGCAGGTGGATCACCTGAGCCCAGGAGTTCGACACCAGCTTGTGCAACATAGCAAGACTCCATCTCTACAAAAGATAAAAATTAGCCGGGCATAGTGGTGCACATCTGTAGTCCCAGCTACTCGAGAGACTGAGGTAGGAAGATTGCTTGAACGCTGGAGTTCCAGGCTGTAGTGAACTGTGATCGTGCCGCTGCACTCCAGCCTGGGCAACAGAGCAAGACTCTGTCTCTAAAACAAAATAACAACAACAAAAAAACAAATACAACATTAATTGATAATAGACCTATGATGATAGTGGTATGTAGAGATCAAGGTATGTGAGAAAAGGCTCCTCAAAGCCCCTGAACTTGAGCAGAATCTTGCAGGGTAAGCCCGTTTTCACCAGGTAGGCAGGCATGAGGATGGCTCACCTGGGAAAATGATTAAAAACTCCAGTGTGGGAAGGATGGGGATTGCACCGAGGATGTGGAGGAACTCATAATATGCCACGTACTTTGAGCTTTATCGTAAAGACAAAAGAGAAAATCAAAGTATTTTCAATAAGAGAGAAAAATGAGGAGATTTACTTACAACACACCACTCAGACCACAGTGCGGAAGATGGCTTTGAAGAGATCAAGGCTGCATAGGAAAGTGTGATGTGCTATTGTTTGAGTTGCAAACCGGGCTAGTCATTGTTACTTGCGAGAATAACTGAAAGACAAGCTCTGCTGTTTTAGACATGAATATTTGGCAGACTTTTTTTAATGGAAAAAAAATAAGACTGTCATTTCAAGGAAAACAACTGACAGTATTAGTTGCCAATAACAAACTTTTGAGTGAAAGTTATAATTTTGGAATTCTTGTAATTGTCATGATGAGCCTGGGAACTTTCCAATAGCAAAAGGCTTTTTTCAGTGTATCAGTGGTGATATTAATAAATGTCATTTTGGATATTGTATGATGAATTGTGTCAGCATTTAAGAGATCTGCATAATTCAGTGAATCAGTATTTTTCCAAGTCATCAGTAAATGCCATTCCTGGGTAAAAAAATCCATTCAAAGTCCAAAATAGGCGAATGAATTTTAATACAGTAGGAGTATGAAAAGTTAATTGTTAAAAGTTTCAGATTCTACGTCTCAGGTAATCATTGACTGCTACTTGTGGAGTTTTGGTATAGTAGCAGAGAAGAGTATCATTAATTGTCTGATAAGGTTGCTAAAAATCCCTCCCTTTTCAAAGCATTTTCTGTGCAAGGATGGATTTTCTTCAACTAAAACAACATATTGCAACTGATTGAATGCAGAAATAGATGTGAAAATCCAGCTGTCTTCCAAGCCAAACATTGAAGAGACTTGCAAAACTGTAAAATAACGTCATCCCTCTTACCAAATA
Source organism: Rhinopithecus bieti (assembly GCF_001698545.2). Lineage (NCBI taxonomy): Eukaryota > Metazoa > Chordata > Mammalia > Primates > Cercopithecidae > Rhinopithecus > Rhinopithecus bieti. Next base: position 2,521,438 of record NW_016813202.1, read on the forward strand.
TGTTTTGAGAAATAAAGTTATTTGTGATAGATATTCATGTTACCATGTAATGTACTTATTGTAATTTTAATGACATAATGTATATTTTTACTGATTATTTTAATTTTTTATTTCATAGCTGGTAAATTTTCCATTTTTAATTGTTTTATTTTGCATTTTGGGGGAGCATGTGCTTGTTTGTTAAATGGGTATATTGCGTACTGATGAGAGGAAGCTTCTAGTGTACATCTGGCTCAAAGAGTGATCATTGTTTTCAATCGGTAATTTTTCAACCCTCAGCCTCCTCCCCTCCTTTTGGAGTCCTTAGTGTCTATTATATTTTCATCTTTATGTCTATGTGTACCCATTGTTGAGCTCTCACTTATAAGTGAGAACAAAAGGTATTTGGTTTTCTGTTTCTAAGTTAGTTCACTTAGGATAATGGCCCCCTCTCTTCCATGTTGCTGTGAAGGACGTAATTTCATTCTCTTTTATGATTGTGTAGTATTCCATGGTGTTTGTATATCACGTTTTTTTTATTCAGTTCAGTTGATGAACACTTAAGTTAGTTCCATGACTTTGCTATTGGAAATAGTGCTGTGATGAACCTGTGAGTGCAAGTGTCTGTTTTCTACTATAACATGATTTCCTTGGGTAAATACCCAGTAATAGGACTGCAGGGTCAAATGGTAGTTCTATTTTTAGTCAAAATTGGTAAATATTAATAGATACAGCCTATTTGATTTTTTAAAAACCTCTTTGGAGTTCTCAATAATTTTTAAAAGTGTAAAGGTGTCCTGAAAGGAAAACGTTTTAGAACTATGAGGTTAGACAACTCTGCGGAAGGCAAGGGGTTTGGCATTAAATAAAATGAGATAAGGTGGTTGCCAGAGGAGGACTGGGAGTTGGTTGGTTTGTTTAATTGTTTAATTGGGTGGATCTTAAGGATGGAAACTTCTTTTATTTATTTATTTATTTAATTAATTTATTTTTATTATACTTTAAGTTCTAGGGTACATGTGCACAACATGCAGGTTTGTTACATATGTATACATGTGCCATGTTGGTGTGCTGCACCTATTAAGTCATCATTTACATTAGGTATATCTCCTAATGCTATCCCTCTCCCCTCCCTGCTCCCCACAATAGGCCCTGGTGTGTGATTTTCCCCTTTCTGTGTCCAAGCGATCTCATTGTTCAATTCCCACCTATGAGTGAGAACATGTAGTGTTTGGTTTTCTGTTCTTGCTATAGTTTGCTGAGAATGATGGTTTCCAGCTGCATCCGTGTAGGATGGAAACTTCTTGCATATGTTTATTTCCTCATGGAATGTACCCAATAGTCTCTTACAAACTGCTGGTTGAATCATGTTCCAGTTGTGGGTTGTGAAAACATTTAAGAAGGTGGTAAAACTTATTTTAATTTTTATTTAATAGAAGGGAATAAAAATAGTAGGCTTCACTACCATAGAAATAATACCTATTGTTTTGTAAAACTTTTGTTTCAATTAAATCTGTGTATGTCGGAATACACATGTATGTGCTGGGTCATGATGAAAAATGTTTATTTTAGTGCAGATTACTATCAAAAGTTTTACAGCTTTTGCAGGAAAGAGTTGTGTTACTCCAGCCTATGCCTGGATTCTGACTTCATGCTTATCTTCCTTGATTCTCTGCATCACTGGCTATTGTCCCCAGTGCCATTGTCTGATTTCTTACACAAGGTCCTTTATGTCTTTGTTGACTTCTCCACACTGATCTTAGATTAATCTGATATGAATTATATTGCAACTTTACTTTTTCCTAGGGTTGTTTCTTCTTTGTTATCCACGTTCTATTTCCACTCAAGCCTGTACATTACATTCTTCCACTTTATCCCACAAATACCACTCTGCAAACAATCTGTTCTAGTCAAATTAACCTGGAGTTTTCTCATTGCTGCAGTTCTGCTTAAGTCCCTCCACTCAGTTTATCTGATCTCTGATCTGCACTCAGTGTTCAAAGCACAAATCAAAGATCCTTTCCAGGGGAAGTCATTCCTTACCTCCTTTCCTGTCACCATCCACAATCCACAGTAGGCGTTCAGCACTTCTACATGGCAGATTCACAATAAATACTAGCTACTTTAATGAGGTACTTAGAGTCATTAAACGTTTATTTCAATAACTGCCATATAGATTGAATGATGTAGGTTCTTCATAGTTTAAAAAATCCCGTAAATCCAGGCAGCAGTTCCCAGAGAATGCATGTGAACAATCAGAACTTGAAGTAGGAGCATGTCAATGTCTTGGTCGAAATGTAAACGATCGTATCATTGTATGCAATCAAATGGAACATAGTCAGCATGATATGTCTTTTCCTCAGATTTCCCCTGAGAGGAGACTGTGTTCAAGGACATTTATATTTTATTTGAAGGGAAAGCTGACATGCATTTTTGCAGTGTTTTTTTGAAATATAATCTTCCATTGTAATGCTTTGCAAATATGCCCCCGTATACTGCCTCATCGAGGGCCCCCTTCTTACCAACTGTGTAACCTTAAATCTATCGGTTTGATTTTCAGAACCCTAGCTCTCTTATCTCTAAAAAGGAATTAACAATGGTTGCATTATCTATATTACATGGTTGTTAGGAGTAAATTAAATAATGTATATATAGAGAAATAAGTAATAGTGTTCTATACCACTGTCAGATGAGTATAGTTAACAATAGTATATGTTATATAATTTCAAATAGCTAGAAGGAGGATACTGAACATTTCCAACACAAAAAAAAACTGATACGTTTTAGACGATGGATATGCTAATTACCCAGATCACTCACTATACATTACATGTATTGAAACATCACTATGTATCCCATGACTATGTACAATTATTGTCAATTAAAAAAATTTTTTTAAATAATGTATATAAAAGTAGAGGTCAAATTTTACTTTATTAGTGTATGAACTGTTGTCTCTCACCCTCTTTTTTTCATAAGTTTGGAGTCTCATAGGAAATAAAAAAGTTAGAAAGGCCTTAAGGAAAGCCAGGTCTGGTGCCACAGGTATCCACAGCATTAAGGGAGACCAGGAAGCCAGCAGCTGGAGCCTGCTAGGAGAGAGCAATCACTTCATACATGGGAAATTCACACTAATAGAAAAACCAATATATGGTACATTTTCCTAAGTAATACCTTTCATAGAGAGAGTTGGTATTCCTTTTAAAACATAAATTGACATAATAAACTGAAGATTTTTACAGGTGGGTGATGAGTACTTGTGGCTCAGTGTATTCTATTTATTTTTGTATCTGTTTAAGATTTTCCACAATAAAAATTTCTAAAATTACATGTATAATGCAAGTTTTAGAGTAGCCTAAATATACGTGTATTAGTCCATTCTCATACTGCTATAAAGAACTACCTGAGACTGGGTAATTTATGAAGAAAAGAGATTTAGTTGACTCACAGTTCCACAGGCTTCACAGGAAGTATGACTGGGAGGCCTCAGGAAACTTACAGTCATGGCAGAAGGCAAAGAGGAAGCAAGCATCTTCATCACCTGGTGGCAAGAGAGAGCCCAGAGGGTTGGAGGAAGTGCCACACACTTTTAACCCATGAAATCTTGTGACAACTCACTCACTGGCATAAGAACAGCAAGGGGGAAATCTTTTCCCATGATCCAATCACCTCCCACCAGGCCCCTCCTCCAGTTCGACATGAGATTTGGGTGGGGACACAAATCTAAATCATATCAATAGGTCACATAAGATTTGGATTCATATGACTACTTGCTCAGTTCACAGATGTCCTACATGGGTCACAGTCATTGTCGTCTATGTCAATTCGTCCCTAACACCAACTAGAAAGAGAAGGATGGCCTTTCAAGAAGTGGGATAAAGAATCTTTATATTCTCCAAGGAAAACGGATCCCAAAACAAGGGACCAGGGCTGGCAAGAAGAGAAGGAGAAGCCAGGCTCAAGCCAGTCACCCCACATTATGTTACAAATCAATATACATACAGTGGGGGAGACAATTTGTTTCTTCCCCTATTGAGAATTCTTAGTGTTCAGTTCCCACAAAGCTGGGCAAGTAGATTTTTGAAAAAATGAACTGATATTTAGTAGAAGGATAAATGCCTCCTGAAAGAAATCATGTAATTTTATACCCATGGCTCTTAACTGGGCAGTATATTGCTGGGTATGATGTGGTGGGAGTTTAATTTGGTCTTTTAAAACTTGTAAGGTATAAAGATTTAAACCAACAACTTAATTCGGAGGTTCAGCATAAACCATTCTGTCAACCTGAAATAACTGCAAGGATCAGATCTAGTTTTAAAGAGTTTATTCCAGTGAAAAGGTGGGAATGGCCATCAGAAAACAGACTCCAGAGAAATGGGGTCAGTGCTTAGAAGTAAAAAGTTAAGGTCTTGCTTATGTAGGCAGAAAATAAACTTAACAGGATTACAGCATTTTCTTTCTTTTCTTTTTTTTTTTTTTTT